>NW_015170366.1:164060-171845 GCF_001447785.1 Gekko japonicus | reverse complement strand
AGCATCCTAAGAACATAAGAAGAGCCCTGCTGGATCAGACCAGTGGTCCATCTAGGCCAGCATCATAAGAACATAAGAAAAGCCCTGTTGGATGAGACCAGTGGTCCATCTAGGCCAGCATCCCTTTTCACACAATAGCCAACCAGTTCCTCTGGAAGGCCAACGGTAGGGCATAGAGGCTGAGGCCTTCCTTCAGTGTTGCCTCCTGGCTCTGGGGTTCGGAGGCTTAGTCCCTCTGAATGTGGAGGCTCCATGCTCCCTCCCCTGGTGCACAGAGCACAACTGAAGGGTTCCTAGTTTCAGAAGCCACAAATCCCATTCAAGGAGAGAACACCTATACACACTTAGAGTATGTAGCGCCCCATGAATGTCCAGGCATGTCGGGTCGTTCATTCCAACAGTCCCTGTCCTCCCCAGGCCCCACCCCCAAATCTCCAGGAGTTTCCCAAGCCTGGATCTGGCAACCCTATCCTCCTCATCCCGTGCCTTTGGCCAGGGAGGACCACACAGCATGCTTCCATGGGCAGAGTGCAGCTTCAAATTTGGGTCTCCCCAATCCCAGCCTGACCATAACCACTCCACTCCACTGTCTCTCCAGCTTGCTTTCATGTGTGTGCCGAATTTTGAAATGCGAAGCCTTTGATGGTACAGAACCACGTTCTTAATCTGCTGAAGTCAATCAGTTTAGAAGGGCATGACGCCGTGTGTATTTTGGGTGCAGATGTTACAAAAACACAGAATAAAAATATGATCTTCAAGTGTCTCTACTCCGGGGGCCTGCTGCCTGGCTGAAAAGCTGCGTATAAATATTTGCTATAAATAAGTACAACCAGGGAGGTTTGCCGCTTGGAACGGAGCCTGTGGGTGGGTGAGAGAAAGTTCAATGTTTGATATGAATAATCTTTGGCAGTGCGTGGCATATACACATGCCCGCCCTGGCGTGAAGCTCCTACATTTGTCTGGCTCGTTAACGTATTAGGACTGCAGCCCTACGCGCGCCTCCTTTGGAATACACGGTGTGCATTCACATCTAAATGGGGTAAAGCAAAGCGCTTCTGTAATGTATCCAGTCCAGACAAGTCCAGACAAGTCCAGAGACAAACGCCGAGCTTCGCTCCAAGAGACAATGGATTATGCGGATCCTAGCCCGCTCCAATCAGGGGGTTAGGTTCCTGGCCGAGAGCCTATGGGACTCTCGGCCACTGTAAATAACCTATAGGGAAGTGGGGGTGTATTTTGGGTGGCGGTTTCTCGAGGGATATAAGCCGGCCTGCGAGCCGGCCAAAGTTGTCTTGTTCCGGATAGAATAAAGTACGCTTTGCTGAATTCAGTACAGGTTTGCTCTCCGTTTGCGTACTTTCAGGTTCACAGGAAGCTGCCTTATACTGAATCAGACCATGGGTCCATTAAGGTCAGTATTGCCGACTCAGACTGGCAGCGGCTCTCCAGGGTCTCAGGCTGAGGTCTTTCACGTCACCTGTTCCCTGACCCCTTTTAACTGGAAATGCCGGGGATTGAACCTGGGACCTTCTGCATGCCAAGCAGACACTCTACGGGTGTGGTCACATGGGCCAGATAAAACAGGGGGGGGGGAAGCGAGGCTATTTCCACCGGAAGAATTTGGCCCGCAGTTGCACGATCACACCTCCCTTCGATGCTGCAGGCGCAGTCCGTCACTGTGTGATCAGATGCAACTGTGAGTCTTTTTTTGCTGCTGTTTTTTCCCCCATGCGCTTAAACAAGGAATCGATAAATTGCACCTCCGCAATGAGGGCTCCCTGTGGCATTTGCGATGATGCGCATACTGCGAAGGTGGGAAAAAAACCAATGGCATGGAGTTGGGATGGCCTAATCAGACCATCCCAATGGCATGAGAACGCGCTGGAGCGATCAGACACGGGAAAGACTGTCCATGGCCCATTGCAACCAGTTTACTACCGAATTTCCCCTGGTGTCTTTTGACTCCGCTTCTGCGGCGGAGCAGAACGGGTTGCCGATGGCTGCGGGGCGCTTCCCAGATGTTGTTGTTGTTGTTGTTGTAAAATAGTCAAAAAGTGTTTAATACTTAGACTATTAATGGATCTTGCTCTATTGGAAAGAAGAGATTTCTTTGCTTTTAAAAAACCTTTATTTCTAAGGGTAAAAGGTTCACGGGATTACTACAAATTAACATAACACTAACAGCTACATTTTCTAAGCTGCCTGTACCAAACCTAGCACACAGATAATGGAGAATCTCTCCTTCTTCTTGACCCCTAGAAAGGAAGTCACCTGAAACAAATGACCAATCTGTATCACAGTAGAAGCTACTTTTCCCAGGCTAATTCCCCATTGGCTTAGTGCCAGGTATCCCTTCCAGGTCAGTCTAAACAATAGCAATACTAGGAATACAAGTTAACCCTATAATGACTGAATCATCAGACCTTGTAAACCCATACATTTCCAACAGTTGTCTGATCGCGCCCTTTAAATCTGCCCGGCACTCGCACCTATGTTGGGTCTAATTGTGCGTATGATCGCAGCCTACCACTGAGCCACAGCTCCTAGGACTGGCATGCAAGAAGAAATCCCTTCCTCCTGTTATTTATTTTTTTGCATCCTTTTTGTTGTTGTTGTTAGTGGAAAACATTGCTCTCACCTCGGTTCACATGAGTATTATGTATGGGGCAGGGAAAGTGAATAGAGTAGGGCTGCCGGCTCTGGGAAATGCCTGGAGACCTCGGAGATGGAGCCTGGGGAAGGCAGAATTTGGGGAGGGGAGAGACCTCAGCAGGGTACAATGCCATAGAATCAACCCTCCACAGCAGCCATTTTCTCCAGGACCAGGTTTGAGTCCAGTGGGGGGAGGAGGAGGAGGAGGAAGACATTGGATTTATACCCCTCCCTTCGCTACCTGAAGGTGTCTCAGAGTGGCTTACTAGTCTCCTTTCCTTTTCCCTCCCCACAAAAGACACCCTGTGAGGTAGGTGGGGCGGGGAATCAAACCCGGCTCTCCCAAATCAGAGTCTGTGCTCTTAACCACTACACCAGATTGGCTCCCCAGTTTGCTGTAAAGGTAAAGGTTCCCTTGCTCGAAAGCCAGTCGAGTCCGACTCTAGGGTTGCGGTGCTCATCTCCGTTTCAAAGCCGAAGAGCCAGCGCTGTCCGAAGACGTTTCCGTGGTCATGTGGCCGGCATGACTAAACACCAAGGCACACGGAACGCTGTTACCTTCCCACCGAAGCGGTACCTATTTATCTACTTGCAATTTCTTGCTTTCGAACTGCTAGGTTGGCAGGAGCCGGAACTAGAGACGGGAGCTCACTCCGTCATGTGGCACACTCGGGTCTCGAACTGCTGAACTACCGACCTTCCACAGCCTGCAGTTCAGCGTCTGAACCACTTGAGCCACCGCAGCTCCGAGTTTGCTGTAGACCAGTTTAATTCTGGGTATAAGCTTTCGTGTGCATGCACACTTCTTCATTTATCTGATGTATCTGATGAAGTGTGCGTGCACACGAAAGTTAAAACCGAAACCAGGCACTCAGAGCTCAAGACCGGAAGAGGGAGCAGACGTCATCAAGTTGCTAGCGGATATGCTAAAGCCGGTAATGGAGCAACTTGGTGGTATTAACCAGCAATTGGCCACACTAAACCAAAACTTCGCTCTGCAGCAGTGCCAGCTGGCAGAAACGGAGAAGAAAGTGGAGCATGCAACAGTGAAAATTACAGAGATGGATATCACAAATAAGAAGATGAAGAAAACAGTGACGGATGTGGAAACAACACAAAAACTTCAGGAAACTCGTTTGTTACAGCTTCAAATGGAAAAAGCTAATATGACTCTCAGATTTCAGGGGGTGCCTGAAATTGAAAAAGAAGATTTAAAGAAGACTCTGGGACAGATCATCGCTCCAGTAACCCTAACCCTAACCAGTAACAGGTATATCAGCGGATGAAATAGTAAAAGACATGGAGGTTGCCTATTGGGCATACTGTAATTATATCAGAAAAAATAACATGCCTGGGGAGATTGCGGTGAGATTCGCAAGAAGACAGACCAGAGATGCGGTATTAAAGGCATCTTCGGCAAATCCACTGAAAATTGGGAATTCAATCATAAAGACTTTAAAGGATATCCCATTTGAAATCCGTCAAAAGAGGAAAGGCAACAAGGAATTGATCTCATTTCTTTAAACTAATGGAATTCAGTACAGGTGGGCGATTCCTGAAGGTGTAATTTTTAAAGTCAACGATAAAAGAGAGAAGATTGACTCCATCTTTAAAGCTAAGGAATTTTTGAGACGTCAGCTTGGGCCGGAAGAAGAACTTAAAGATGAAGAATCCAAGTCAAGAGACTCTCTCAACCCCACCTACCTCACAGGTAATGCTCCCCCTAAGCTGTGGAGTCTTGTGAGCAAAAATTCTACTTTGTGAGCTACTGGCATGAAAGTTGTGAGCAAGCGATTTGGCTACTGCATAAATTAGTTTGCTGTGGAGCCATCGTTCCTGAGCTAGGACAAAATGTATGAGCTAGAGGCTGAAAAACTGTGACTTAGCTCACACTAACTCGGCTTAGAGAGAATACTGCTCACAGGGTGTCTGTTGTGGGGAGGGAAAGGGATTGTAAACCACTCTGAGACTCCTTTGGGTAGAGAGGGGCGGGGTATAAATCCAATCTCTTCTTCTTCTCTCTCTGTTCCAGAAAGGCCAGTTCTGGAGAGAGCTCTCTCAGCCCCATCTACCTCACAGGGTGTCTGTCTGTGGGGAGGGGAAGGGAAAGGAAATTGTGAGCCGCTTCCTTCGGGTAGTGAAAGATGGGGTGTAAATCCAATCTCTTCTTCTTCTTCAGTTTGGTGTAGTGGTTAAGTGCGCGGACTCTAATCTGGGAGAACCAGGTTTGATTCCCCACTCCTCCACTTGCACCTGCTGATGTGACCTTGGGTCAGTCACAAGCTCTGGCACAGCTGTTCCTGAAAGAGCAATTTCTGTCAGAGTTCTCTCAGCCCCACCCACCTGACAGGGTGTCTGTTGTGGGGAGGGGAAGGGAGAGGAGTTTGTAAGCCGCTCTGAGACTCCAAGTGAAGGGCGGGGTATAAATCCAATCTCCTCCTCCTCCTCCTTGTTGTTGTCAGGACAGCCCTTTCTCTACCTGACACTCTGGGAGAACTGCTGCCAGTCACAGCAAAAATTGAAATTAACGTATGGCGTTGTGTGAGGTTTGTGGAATAGCCAGGAGATCCCCGAGTGGACTGTTTGGCTGCCAAAGCTGTAGCTCGGTTTCGGCACCACCCACATGGCGAACTATGCTTATTTTTAGCCGGAGAGGGCTGTTACTTGCCTAAGCTCACCCATCTAGTTTCAGGTGGGGAAGTGACGAATCGAACCCGCCACCGCTCTTAACCACTATAGCAAACTGGCTCTCCGCCAGCCAGAGTAGACTTTGGCAGACAAAATTATCTGACTCAGGAGGAGGAAGGTTCATGTGTTCCAAAACGTGATCCTCTCCACCTGCAGCCTGAAAGTGATGTAAATCCATCGTGACACCCTTTCTTTCTTCTGTCGGTGGTCACTGGGCGGGGAGAGTTTAGGACTGCCTTGAGCTGCCCGGCCTAGGCTAGGCCAATCTCATCTGCTCTCGGAAAGCGAAGCAAGGTCTGCCCTGGTTAATATTTGGAATGGGAAGGGTTTACAACCACCCTGAGCTGGGTGGCTCAGGCTAGTCTGATCTTGCCAGCTCTCAGAAGCTAGAAGCCACAAATGAGAGATCACGGGAGGAAGTGGAATTCCAAAAACAACATCCGTGACAAAAATAACAAAGAGTCAATAAAGATAAGTTGCAAAAACGTTTATTGTAGTAATTCTGTAGAAATTTTCTTCTGTAATCGCTCACACGCTAACGAATACTGCGCAATGAAAACAATTTGTTTCACAATATTTGCTTTATCTGAGCATGTAGCAATCCCAGTTCTTATTAATTACTACTTATCAACTCTTGAAGGAAACATTCCCTGTTGACGCTCTAATAACAGAACTGGGGAAGGAATGTTTCCTTCAAGAGTTGATGAGTAGTAATTGATAAGAACTGGGATTGCTACAAGCTCAGATAAAGCAAATATTGTGAAACAAACTGTTTTCATTTCACAGTATTCGTTAGTGTGTGAGTGATAATAGAAGAAAATTTCTACAGAATTACTGCAGTAAACGTTTTTGCAACTTATCTTTATTGACTCTTCGTAATTTTTGTCACGGATGTTGCTTTTGGAATTCCAGCGCTCAGGAGCTAAGCAGGGTTGGCCCTGGTTAGTACTTGGATGGGAGACCACCAAGGAAGTCCAGGGTTGCTAGGCAGAGGGAGGCAAAGGCAAACTACCTGTTTCAGAGGGCAGTCATAGAACAAAGTTTGAGTCCAGTGGCACCTTTAAGATCAACAAAGTTTTATTCAGGCTATAAGCTTTCATGTGCATGCATACTTTTTTAGATGCATTGCTGGTGTAGTGATTAAGAGCAAAAGACTCTAATCTGGAGAACTGGGTTTGATTCCCCACTCTTCCACATGCAGCCAGCTGGGTGACCTTGGGTCAGTCACAGTGCTCTCAGAGTTCTCTAAGCCCCACCTACCACCCAGGGTGTCTGTTATGCAACTGCTGGGTGACCCTGGATCACTCACAAGTTTTCTCAGAGCTGTTCTCTCAAGAGCAGCCCTCGAAAGAGCTCTCTCATCGCCCCCTACCTCACAGGGTGTTTGTTGTGGGGTGAGGAAGGGAAGGAGGTTATAAACTGCTATGAGACGCCGAGTGAAGGGCGGGGTATAAATCCAACTCTTCTTCTTCCTCCTCCTCCTCTTCTTCTAGCACCTTAGAGGCTAACAAGATTTTCAGGGTATAAGCTTTCGAGTGTCACATTTATCTGAAGAAGGGGGCTGTGACTCACGAAAGCTCATCCCCATCTTGACCTATCACATTCTAGCTGTATCTGAAGAAGGGGGCTGTGACGAAAAGCTCATCCCCTGCGACAAATTCTGATTAGTTTTTAAGGCAGAGGTGTCAAGCATAAAGCCCGGGGGCCAGAACTGGCCCATTCAGGGCTCTTACCCAGCCCACAAGCAACTGGTATGTATGGAAATGTAAGTCACTTCCCCTTTTATGGCATCCCTTGGGGGGAAAACTAGTCTTGCATGTGATTAAATACATTTATTGGGGCTTCTGTGGGTTTCCCAGTAAATCAATTGCTTTCACTGCTAGGAATCCATTACTTTTGTTTGGATTTTTGTGTAAAAAATATTGTTAATCGGGTTTGCCTGTGTCCTTTATAGTTTATACCTCCAGTACCCGGCATGGAGCTGCGGTGGCTCAAGTGGTTAAGACGCTGAACTGCAGGCTGTGGAAGGTCGGTAGTTCAGCAGTTCGAGACCCGAGTGTGCCGCATGACGGAGTGAGCTCCCGTCTCTACTTCCAGCTCCTGCCAACCTAGCAGTTCGAAAGCAAGAAATTGCAAGTAGATAAATAGGTACCACTTCGGTGGGAAGGAAACAGCGTTCCGTGCGCCTTGGTGTTTAGTCATGCCGGTCACATGACCACGGAAACGTCTTCGGACAGCGCTGGCTCTTCGGCTTTGAAATGGAGATGAGCACCACAACCCTAGAGTCGGACTCGACTGGCTTTCGAGCAAGGGAACCTTTACCTTTACCCGGCATTACATTTTATGGCATACCTGGCCAGCCGGACAAAGTGACATTTATGTCAGATCTGGCCCTTGTAACAAATGAGTCTGACACCTCTGCTTTAAGGTGCTCGCTCCTGCACT
>NW_015170366.1:162743-164001 GCF_001447785.1 Gekko japonicus | reverse complement strand
ACAGACAGACTAACTAACTTTGGCTACCCAGACTAACTTCCTTAAGCCATCCAAGGAATGGCAACCCGCCTCTGTTCATCTCTTGCCTCCAAACCCTGCCGGGGTCGCAATAAGGAGGCCGCAATCTGACGGCGGTTTCCAAACTAGGGCTGGCCGAGAAGGAATGCAGAGAGAGAAAAAGAGGCCGGCTGGAGCCCCGCCCCCCGCGCAAGCCCCCCCCCCCCCCGCCTTTGCCGAAAGAATCCTGCAGGGTGAGGAGGGGGGCGGAGCCTCTCTCTCGCTCGCTCTCTCTCAGCCGAGGTAAGAGGATCGGCCGGAGGGAGGCGGGGCGGCAGGAAAGGAGAAGATTCGATCCCGCTCTACCTCCCTCTCCTCCCGCTGGGCTGTTCCGTCGCGCCTCCCCCCCCCGCCTGCTTTGAGAGCGAGAGGACGTCCCCCGCGCGCCTCAGTTCGCCGGCTGCGCCGCTCGCGTGACGACGACGTCCGTTTGGCTCGCCTCGCCTCGCGCCGCTGCCGTTAACGCTCCCCCCCACCCACCGCCTCACACCGGCCTCGCGCGCGCCCCTTTTCCCCCCTTCTCCCGTCGCCGCCTCTTCCCTCATGGCCAACTACATCCACGTGCCGCCGGGCTCGCCCGAGGTGCCCAAGCTGGACATCGTCGTCAGCGAGAGGGACCCTTCGGGCGGCGGCGGCATCAGCAGCAACGACGGCGGAGGGGCGGGGTACCGCCAGGGCGCCTTGCGGCTGCTCGGCCAGCTGAGGCCCGACTGGAAGCCCGAGGACGTGACGCTGAAGGTAACGGCGGGGAGGGAAGCGGCGGCCTCGGGTGTGAGGAGACGGGGGAGAAAGAGAGAGAGAGAGAGGCCGGTATTGGGGTGGGGAAGGAGGGGGCGGAGGCGAGCCGGTGGGGAGGGGGAGACGCGGAGGAGGAGGAGGACGACGACGACGAGGAGCAGCCATTGTGGCGAGGCGCGGGAGGAGGAGGAGGCGGCGGCGATGGGGGGGAGGTGGAGCGCCTCGCTCTTCTCGCTTCCCCACCCCAGCGCGGGATATTATTATTAGCGTTATTTTTTTGCTCCCCTTTCTGAAGAAGGGGGTGGGGTGGGGTGGGGTGGGGGGCCCTGCGCATGTCAGGAGGACCACGAAGGGGTGTGTGTGTGTGTGTGTGAAAATGAAACGGGGGTCGCCCACTTCCCTCGCTTCTCTCCCCATTCTCCTCCCCGGCATTCCCCCCCCCCCCCCTCCCCCGCCCCCCGCT
>NW_015170366.1:121463-162683 GCF_001447785.1 Gekko japonicus | reverse complement strand
TTTTTTTTTCCGCCCCCCCCCCCCCCAAATAAGAACACAAGAGAAGCCCGTGTTGGATCATCATCAGGCCAACGGCCCATCCAGTCCCACCCCCCTTCCTCTTGTCTTATTCTTTTATTAAAGTCGCGGTTCTTCCCCAACGCGGCCGCACCATTTTTAAACGATAAAAGGGAAGGAAGCGGGGTTCCCTCTAAGCTGAGTTAGCGTGCGAGCCGGCTCACGGTTCTTTTAGCCTCCGACTCGCACCTTTTTGTCTCCGCTCTGGAGGGATGGCTCCAGGGCAGACGAATTGACGCGGCAGGGAAGTCGCTGGCTCACCACTTTTTTTATGGTTTGTTGTATTTATATGTATCCTATTTTGAGCTGTCGTAAACCCGCCCTGACTCCTGCCACAACCTAGCAGTTCGAAAGCAAGGAATTGCCAAGTAGATAAATAGGCACCGCTTTGGTGGGGAAGGTAACCGCCTTCCGTGCGCCTCTGCGTCTAGTCGTGCCGGCCACGTGACCACGGAGACGCCTTCGGACAGCGCTGGCTCTTCGGCTTGGAAACGGAGATGAGCACCGCAGCCCTAGAGTCGGATTCGACTGGCCTTTGGAGCAAGGGGAACCTAAACCCATGTGGGGAGGGCGGAATATAAATGGAATGAAATAAAACAAATAAATAATGCCAGCAGCTCACAAAGTAGAATTTTTGCTCACCAGACTCCACAGCTGAGAGGGGAGCATTGGGAAGGAGTGAGAGGATCGATTTATATTGGATTCTCTGCCTCCTCTTAAAAGTGGGCTGTGGTTGGAGATGGGGAGGCTGCACCCAGCAAACACCTTTCCTCTTTGTTTTCTAAAGGTGGGGTTCCTCCCCCCTCCATTTTTAGTTGGTAAATGGGAAGGAATAGGAGGATTTACTTATGTTCTGTTGTCTGCTGTTTAAAAAAGTGGAAGCGTTTGTGGTTGGAATTGGGAGGCCCAGGGAGGGCTGCACACGGCAACCACCTTATTTATTTTTTTGAAGGTGGAAATCTCCCCACCCACCCCCATTTTTAAATAGTGAATGGGGAGGAATGGGAGAACTTACTTATAATCTGTTGTCTGCTGTTAAAAACAGTGGAAGCGTTTGTGGTTGGAGTTGGAAGGCCCAGGGACGGCTGCACCCAGCAAACACCTTTCCTCTTTATTTTTTGAAGGTGGGATCTCAAACCCCCCCCCCATTTTTAGATAGTAAATGGGAGGATTCACTTATATTCTGTTGTCTGCCATTTAAAAAAAAAGTGGAAGCGTTTGTGGTTGGAGTTGGGATGCCCAGGGAAGGCTGCACATAGCAAACACCTTTCATCTTTAAAGGTGGGATCTCCTCCCCCCATTTTTAAATGGTGAATGGGGAGGAACGGGAGACTTTACTTAAATTCTGTTGTCTGCTGTTAAGAAAAGTGGAAGCATTTGTGGTTGGAGTTGGGAGGCCCAGGGAAGGCTGCACGTAGAAAACACCTTTTCTCTTAATTTATTTTTTAAAGTTGGGGTCCCCCCAATTTTTAAATGATAAATGGGGAGGAATGGGCGAATTTACTTATATTCTGCTGTTTGCCCTTTAAAAACATGAGCATTTGTGGTTGGAGTTGGGTGACACAGGGAAGGCTGCATACAGCAAACACATGCATATGCACTCTCCCCTTCGGACTTTACTAGTGAGTAATGGAGCATTTATTTCTCTCCTCCCATCTTGCTTCAAGGGGAGATAAGAAAAAAAAAGCCCCAACAACTTGTGGCTAGTTTTAGCCCCCCAATGGGTGTGGAATGTGACTGTCTGTATTGAATTGTCTGCCTTGATACCTTCCCAGAAATGTTTTGGAGGATAGTTATGCTAGTAAAAGTAAATTACCCTTTCAGTCTCCTAGTCTCCGGCTAGCCATGTTGGTCTGCGGTAGAACAGCTAGTTTCCAATCCAGTAGCACCTTAGAGATCAGCAAGATATAGGTTTTCAAGACTCAAAGCTTCTTTCATCAGATACCAAGCTTTGACCTCTGAAAACTTGTACCCCGAAAATAGCATTGGTCTCTAAAGTGCCACTGGACACAAGGCTAGCCTTACAGTCTCTTGTTTAAGTGGTATCTCATTGTGACTCACTTTTTTCCCTCTCTGTAAGAAGAGTGCATCTGAGTAGACGTTGGTTGCTGACTTCGCCCCGTGGAACCATGTGAATGACCTCCTCTCCAGATGTGGCCCATAGTGCATGAGGCTAAATCTTAGTCTGGTTTTCAGAAAGGGGTTTGAATGTAGTATCCTGCTCTGTTTACTCCCCCCCCCATGTAGTTTCTCACCATGCTTCTGTCACAAAGTGGGTGTTGTCAGTTTCAGATTTAGAAATACTATTAATGATGTGCTGATAAAGTCATGCAGATAACCAATGAACTGCAAAGTTTGGATGCCAATTAAATAGCCATATCTTGAGTTTTATTACTAATCTCTGTTATTTTAGTGGGTGGGGAGGGAAGAGGGTTTTGCATGGAATATAGTTGGTGTGTTAAGTATGTCATAAAAATGTACCTTCTATGTTCCAAATGGAGAGCTTCTCCATGTCACTCTTCTGTTAGATAAGATACTGTGGTGAGTACTCATGTCTAAACCATGATTTAGAAGATAGTGATAACCATTGTTGCCTAATTTGAGTATTATGGTAAACTAGTTTAAAGAAGTATAGAAAACGAAGGATTAGATCAGGGTATGAGAGTAGAAAAGGGAGTGCATAAGCCCACAGTGTATTTCAGATCTTCCAAACCAGGACTGAGAAGGTTATCTATATTGAGCCATGGTGAAATAACCTGTGTATCCACCTTGCATACTACAGGGTGCATTGAGGTTATCTGCTAGCCCTCTGAAATTGCCCTAAGGGACCCCTAACACTATAGTTCTTTCTTCCATTTGCAAGTGAAAATAAAAGTTAAAATTTATCACCAAGAGAGTAGAACTTTTTGGTAAGAGATTATTAGTAAAGCACTATACATGTGGGGGATGGCTTCTTGCACTGTTCAGTGGCCCTATACTCATTGAGTGTTTGCTCCTCCAGGACTAGAGTTGGTACCCTGCCTGGTTGACTGGTCATATATTGTCAAGACCTTGTTTTGACTATTGTCAAATTGTCCCTGAAGCCAAGAATGCCACTGTTAGGATGCAGCTTATTTTTGATTTCGTTATAGTGTCGTCTATTAGCCAAAGGGGTGAAGGCAGCAGTCTTGGCAAATGTAGCAATGTAGCAAAGGTTCTCCTATTGGCCATCTTCTAGAACTGCAGGCATCATCACACTGGAAGAATTGGTCTGCTACCTATTAAACACGATTACCTTTAAAATTGATGTATCTTTGTAGGTGCTGTTGCTGTGTGTAGCAATGAACAAAAATAATACATTAAAATGTATTTCTAAAATTTAAATTGATTTTTATAAAATACTTTTTGTGGTATGAAATAAATAACAGACACTCGACCCTGCTGTCCGTTTGCAAAGTTTCAAAACATTCAGTTATTTATTTAAAAAACTTTAGTGCTGCATTTCCACCCAGTTAGGTTGTTGGGGGCAGATGAGATCCAGACAAGAGAAAAATTCTGGGGATTTGTGAGAAGGAAGTAATATTCAGTGGAAACAAAAGCAAAACTAATGAACAGCATGTTCCAGAAGCATTGAGGTCTTTCTGATGATAGCCTTTATTAATTTGAGGTTCACAACATTCTCACCACAGAAAGGGGAAACTACCATGGCCAGCAGGGTGCAAAAGAGACCCAGTCCAGGAATTTAAATTTTTTGAAAAAGGTTTTCAAAATTTATCACTGTTTGAAAATGTATTGCCTCTCTTTCTGAATTGTGGAAAATACATATTTAAGGCTATGACCAACAAGAATGCACTTTTATGTAGAAAACTCTGATTTAACAGTCTTCTTCAATAATGATTTAAATCAGTTTGATTTAAATGAAATCCATAATGCTAAGTGTTGTATTAATTTGTAAGCATTCAAACTGTTAGCGGACTTGAGTATTCAAAATAATAGCCAAAGAGAATTGTGCGGTCAGTTCATATTTCTAAAAATCCTGCCTAGTTCTGTTTATCTTTAAAAAATACTTTTCACAGTGTCAGTTAACTAATTTTTGTAATTACCAGGAGCACCGAGCCTGCTAAAATAGAATAAGAGCCAAGTTATCTTGCTGTTCTAATAAAAATTAATGGTTACCAACATGCCTGGTCAAGTGGCTTACTCTAAACGGGATTTTGAAGAACATGCTAATAAATGAATTATTATGGTCTTAAAATAGGTATTTTCCATCTGGTGTTAAGCAATATGAAAAGTCACACTGATAAACAGGTAGTTCTGATTCACAATTTTTTCTAATGAATATGTAATTTGAGATGGGTTCATATAGTGAGCCTCATTAGTACTACAAAGCATTTGTTAGTCACTTGCATTACTCAAAATGCTTCATATACATTATCATAGGTCTCAACAAATATTCTTGGGCTCTAGGAGCCAGTGTAAAAATCGAGGAGCCAGACAAATTCGCCCTTGGGGTTTTTGTTTTATAATGACCACATTTTCTAAGTATTGCTACCACAAACCTAATCCTAATCTCTTTAAAGTTGGTTGTATCTTTATGAAATCTATGACAAAAGTGTTGTAATATATAAATAAATAGGGGGTAGCTGTGGGCATCAGCATCACAACAAAAAGCTAACCTCTAATCCTATCTTAATTTCACCTTGATTTCTCATAATTGCATAATTGTATTTAAAAGAACCATTTAATTGAATACTGGAGCTAATATAGAAAGCAACTGGTTAAAAAAATCTATCCTTCATCATTGAATGATGTAAAGTTGAATTTCCATGTAAACAAGACATAACTTCAGGCATGTATATTTTTGTGTCATACAACAGAACATTCTGATGTAGTATGATAAGGTTTTGGGTGGATCCAACCAGCTTTTTTTGCTCCATCTTAGCGAAGTCCACTCTTCTCTTTCACATCCTCTGCCCCACACGGCTTTTGTCCATGCAGTGCCCATGATCCCAAACATAGCCTTTTTGGTGGTCAAAGGGAATTCCTTCATTCCTATATCTGCAGTGGGAAAACTGGTTGTATTTGCAAGAGGATTGCTGAGAAGCTTCAAGAAACACATTGCTGAAAATACTAGGCATCACAATGAAATTTCAAGGTGCCATGGCAACCTAGTGCCTGGGATTTTTCAAGCCCTGCATTAGATTTGAGTCTAGTAGCAGCTTAGAGACCAGCAATATTTTTGGGGTATAAGCTTTTGAGAGTCAAAGCTTCCTTTGTCAGATACCACTCTTGAAAGCTTATACCCTGAAAATCTTTCTGGTGTCTTAAGGTGTTCTACTGCAGACCAACAAAGCTACCCTCTGAAACTGTTATTACAGTAATCTTTGTAAGGTACACCAATATTTTTATCCCCGTATAGCAGATGATTTGCTGAGTCAGCAAGTAACTTGCCTAGGACCTCTCAGTGAGCTTGTGACGAAGAATATTTGAACTTTGGAACCATCAGTGCTCTATCTCCTTACAGATTTCTCTCCTAGATGTAAAAATCGCTGCTGGACAAGAAAGTGGCTCTAAATGTAAACATATAAATTTCTGTGAATAAAAAGGTCATGTTTTTAAATAACACAGACTTAGCAGTAGTGGGTTAAATGCCTGTATGGCTATTTTGAGCAACTTGAGAACTTGCTGACTTGAGGGCAGACCAAAAGAAAAGGATCCTAGAAAGTGTGACTGGATAGGCAGGTTTGTAGCTTCTTACAGAAAGATGTTATTGTAGGCTATAACATTCCAAAGTATGTGGTTAACCTTCCAGTCATTGTTCACGTTTAGGTGTTGGATGACTGTGAAGCAATTCTCTTGAAATCTTGCTTTATGTTTGTAATATATTTATCCATTGTATCTCACTATTGAGAAAATGCCTCTGTAAAAACCACCTTTAAACCACTGTTGCTGATCAGCAGTTGAAATAAGGCCTCCTTATTTGTGATTAGTTATGTGTGTTCATTGTTGCAGATGTGGCATGAGTACAGCCCAGAGAAACAGATAGGGATTTCAGACATGCTCAAGGCCGTGCTATAGGGCAAGACTGTACGTGCATTAACACATTTAATCACCAGTATGAAGGAATAGATTCTTAGACTGCAAGCAGAATTATACAAAGGAGTGGGGGGAGTAGTAGCAAGCAACAAGTGACTCTGTGGAAGTCATATGGATAATTGTTTATTGTTTTTACTTCATTTATATCCCACCTTTCTCCCCATTGTGGGACCCAAAGCAGCTTATATCATTCTCCTCTGTCCCATTTTATCCTCAGAATAACCCTGTATGATATGTTATGCTGAAAATAAGGGACTGGCCCAAGGTCACCCAGCATGCTTTCATGGAAGAGCAGGGATACAATCCTGGTCTTCTAGAACCTAGTCCAGTACTCTAACCACTACACCATATTGCATTATCTGTTTTTAGCCTTATGAATTTTAGAATGTCTGGGGTTGGCTGCAGATTTTCATAAGCTCCATTGTGAGATCTTTCTGTACCTGATAGCAACTCTTTCTCTCTCTACACACACACAATATATCCTATACTATCCATTTGTGTCCAAGGGAGCTTGACAGCATGGTTACTAAAACCATTAAAATACATTAGAAGAATAAAAAGCTGTGACACTTAAGATCCTTCTGAAGGTAGGCTACACTAAGATTGCAAAAATTAACCAGCATTTTGAACTGTGCAGAGGTATTGAGAGTTACAGAAGTTGTTTCAATACCAATGTGCGACATTCCCATAATACTGTGCCATTTAGCAGCCTTGGAGCTGCATCAGTTAAAGTTTCCAAATGGTGTTCAAAGACAGCTCGTTGGAGTAATCTGATCTGGCTGTGATCAGAGAATGAATAGTAATCATCAAACTATTTCTTGGGTAGTTGTTGCTATCAGCAACTTGGAAATTTGAACAGCTCTGATCTCATGGCATGAAACACAGGTCATTACTTTTGTTATTGTTATCCATTCAGTCGTGTCTGGCTTTTAGTGATTCTGTGGGCCAGCTCTCTCCACGTTTTCCCATCTTGTACTGTAGGTCACTACTAGGGATTTACAAAAAAATGGTATTTATTGGTTTCAGGTGTACTGTACCCAAAAAATATTGGGCTTTCCTGACATTCCTGAATCCTAATATTAGTATGATATTGGGATTTAGGAAATAATTGGCATTGCTGAATTTATTCGGCTTCATTATACCCTACGGGGCAGGAGAATGTGCACCACTTCCTGGTTCGCTTGCACATGGCATGGCTTGGAAAAAACATTTAAAGGGAAAGTTCCCTTCCAGTGACTTGCAAGTTAAGCTGCGTGCGAGTGAATTGAAAGTGGGGTGAGTATCATGCAGGATCAGCTCCTGGGTGGGCTCTGTTGGGTAGTCCTGTTTGAAAAACATGCCGGCTCTACTTATGTGCATAGGCAGTTCTGTCGGATGCTGAGGCAAGCTGAAAGGACATGTTGGCTCCTCTTGTGCCCTGCCTGGCACTAGCAGTGAGGGGGAGTGCCCCACTTCTCAACAAAAGGAACACCCTCTCTGTCTCCTTGTTGATCCACCATAATATGAGCTGTTGAAGGGAGCTCACTCAGTATACAGAAGAACTCATAAAATGGCCACTGCAGCAGAAGATGGCCTCTCTATGTATCCTGTTGTTCTTCTCCAAAACAAAGTATAAGGAAGAACAAAAGAATTAAAATTATATAAAGGTAGTTATGAGGGAAGATGTAGCAGATTGAATAAGGCTGAGTAAGAAATTTAGAGTTTAAGAAGAACGCTTAAAATGGCTATCAGTGCTGGAGACTGCATCTATATATTGGTTTTCAACAAAATGAGTTAGAATATAAGAATGAACAATGAAGGAATTGAAGTATATAAAGGTAGTTATGAGGGAAAATATGTAAGATTGAATAAATCTGAGTAAGAAAAATTTAGAGTTTTTTTGAGCTGAGCCACATCTGTAACCAAATGCAGATCTCTGATCTGTATTCTACTTAATAAATACCTGAAAAATACCAGTAAGTTTTTGGGTATTTATTCGGTTTATACTGAACGCACACCCCAAGATATTATATGGCAAAACTAACACTGTTGAATTTTACCTTGCCGTATACTCCATATGGACTTATAATTTTCTTAAATACATCAAGCAATAGTACTTAGAACAAGAGCACAAAACAGGTTCTCTCGATTCTGTTTTGCTCTGACCTTGTGCAAAACAGCTTAATGGACAAAGCTGAGGTGTCATTAGTTTCTTCTCAAGTCTTGGTCCCTGCCTAAAGATCTCTTTTGCTTCACCCTCACCAGGGGAGGTTGGAGAAGCTGATTCTTTCCTAATACGTTCCCATAGTGATGGCATAACCCAGGTCTCAGTGTTCAAATGACTCATAAGCCACACCGGTCAAGTTAAGCAATACAACCTTTGGCTTACAAAGGATGTTAAAGCAAATGCCCTCACATGTCTCATGTGGCAGATTACATAAACTGCTCCATGCCTCCCTCCTTTCATATACAGTCAAGCTTAATTAAACCTTATGGTACATGACCACAAGATTATAATTTAGACTGTACAATAGCTGTTACATAACACATGTCATTTTATGAATATGAATAACTGTTCTTTTAACAACACTGACAAATACGATGTATTCCTCATCCCTTTTCACACCTTGTCAGGATCATGCCTTGCCTGAAAATTCTAGTCATAGCACCAACTTGAACCAACAAGGACTGCAGGTGAGAAAACTCAATGGAAACATGTTCAGCTCTTGTGCAAATACATTAGCACATGCAAGCCCATCTGCCCCCCTGAATTAAGCATTTAGCTGTAAGGGAAGATCCTAAATCTGAAGGTGCAACATATCGCATTACACACTGGTATAAATTTGAACCCAAAACAAATTCTATAGCAACAGATCTTGGAAAATCAATAATGCCATAACTTTACTGGAAAATGGAATGTTGGGCTCTCTGTGAAGGTTCCTTTTACTTACTTGGAGGACAGTCTGACAAATGGCTGTTCTTTTACACACAATTCCTGGAGGCAGCTTGTTCCTTCTATGTCCAGTGGGAAGTGCCCACCATCTTCAGTTCAGAGGCTTCTGTAGCTAATGTAACTCTTCATGGATTGTGCCTTGATCCAAAATAAACTAGCTCTGTATGAGATACTTACAAATAGAGCGTATTGCACATACAAGCTTACAGAAGGTAGAAGATTGAAATTTGAGACTAAGACAATTATAAATTGGAACAATACATAAGAAATCTGGACTGGCAATATCACCCTGCCAGAGATCTACATTGGGGAACCCCCCCCCAAAAAAAAAGAACATAGGGTGGGTCTAAAGTGTCCTTGTCAAGTAAAAGGAACCTTCATGGTAAGTCCAGTGTTCCATTTTTCTTTTAAGAGAGAAGGATACTCTGATGATTGCATTATGAAGCACTACTTCCAAGGCTAGGGAGGAAAGAAGAACACCAAACCGCTCATTGAAGAACCCAGCAACCGAGGCAACAGAGTTTTATAATGTCTAATAATGAATGTGGAAAGCAATGCCCACATAGTAGCTTTTCAAATAACAGAGGCTTAGTACCGGCATTGAAAGCTGCCAAGGTTTCTGAATGAGTGCACCGTGATGCCTACTAGCACCTGAAGACCTTGTGTCAAAGATATATACTTGACAATCCATCTCTTTAAGATAGACTTACATACTCTTAAACCCCCTCCCCCATATTGATGCAGCCCTCCCAGGAGACAAGGCATGGGGATCAGCAGGGCAGGTCACAGGCAAGGTTGCAAAGAGTAGTTGCAAAGAGTAACCAGGATCCAATCCAAAAGAGAGCTGGCATGCCAACTCCAGTCAAGGGATCCAGGCAGCAAGTCCAGAAAAGCCAGTAGTTAGGTCCCAGTCCAAGGGTCAAGGTTCCAGTGGTCGAATAGCCATGCATACTTATTGCATCCACAAAACTGCTGCTTCTCCCAGCTGATTTTGTAGCCAAGTCTTAATGAGCTACACTCCCAGCCCATTCCTTGGCAGTCATCCTGAAACTACTCATCTATCTCGTCAGTTGTAAGATGGGCCATGTGTCTCTCCTACTTTCCTGCAACTCTGAGCACCTGACAGTCTCGGCACTGCAGGGGTGTGGGTAAGCTAGGTGGGCTGGGAGTGGCTTCTGAAGATTTATTTACCACTTCAGAGCTACAAAACAATAGCTTGGTTTCAGCTGTAGGCTGTGACTTCTGATCAGATGGTAACCTGATCTTGTTGCTTTCCTCCTGGCTCAAAGCCAGCTGTAGCTGGTTGTTCAGTTACAGACTGTGGGCTAGCTTCAGGCAGCACTTCATCTGAGGAATCTGCCATCACTGAGCACAGACTGACCTACGACACCAGTTCAGAGTTCCCTCTAAGCTGAGTTAGTGTGAGCTGGCTCACAGTTTTTTAGCTTCCAGCTCACACATTTTTGTCTTCGCTCAGGAAGGAGGGCCCCAGAGTAAACTAATTTATGCAGGAGCCAAGTTGCTCGCTCACAGCATTAATGCCAGTAACTCACAAAGTAGAATATTTGCTTACAAGACTCCACAGCTTAGAGGGATCATTGGACACCACCACACAGTAAGCTGTAAAAAGGCCATCTGACTTTCTGAAAAGGAGTAGTGTGCCTGATGTAGATGTGTTGTGCCCATCTAAGGAGTGCCAGTTCTATTTCCTTGGATAAAAAGGGTTTAGGGCAGAAAGATAGTAGGTTTATTTCTTTTGAACAATGGAAGACTAAATTGATGATTGGCCATTGGTGAGTTCTTGGTGTCAGTTCTGCTGACGTTTGTTGGATTTTCCTGGTCCTAAAGATAGACTGGAAAAGTGGTTTTGATTTTGAGGTCTGTAGCTCTGTCTGTTTCTATTCCAGGCTGAACTCTGAAAGTCATTTCTGTATCTGGGGAGAGACCTATGAGTACGGAAAGACTGGGACCTTATATTTTTGGTCTCCGGTCTTCCTTTCTGCTTGAGAAGGGGGTGTCTTTTTTATCCATTGTTTCCACAAGACTCTCATCCATATTGTCTCCTACAAAAGGCCAGATGCCAGTCTGACACCCTGGACATGAGGGGCATGGCTGCAGGAGCTTTAATTGCCAAAAATATAGCTTCGTGGAATTGGTGCAGCATTTCATCACTCTTGCAGCTAGCAGAGTCTCTGTGGTTTCCTTTCCCCTCCTTGGGAGGGTGTACTCCTGAGGGCCAGGCTTGCTACAGGAGTGTGTGTCCCCCTCCTGTGGAATTTTTACTACTGTGGTCACTTTAGGAGGAAAGGAATAAAGCCTTTTAGACTGCACAGCATGAGATCTCTGGGTCAGTGGGGCAGCCTACTGTTCTTGAGCTCTGTGCTAAAGAACCTGGGAAATAGAAAAATAAAACCTAGCTCCAAGGAATTTGACAGAACCTGTGGGTCCTCTTCATTTTATTACATGAGAACACTTGAAGCTGCCTTATACTGAATCAGACCATTGGTCCATCAAGGTCAGTAGTGTCTACACAGATCAGCTGCATTTTGTAGCTTTCTAGAGTCTCCGGCAAAGGTCTTTCATATCACCTGCTGCCTGATCCTTTTAACAGGAGGTGTGGGGAATTGAACCTGGGACCTTTCACATGCCAAGGAGATGCTCTACTGCTCAGCCACAGCCCCTCCCCCCCTCCTTCCTGGCAGACTCATGGTCGAAGTCTGCTGAACAAGTTAAAAAAATTCCTCCTGGGATCTAGAAAAGGTGGAGGAGGATGCTTGTGGTTGAGACTGCTGTGCTGTATATGACTGCCTTGGTAGACCAGGGTGGCTGGGCTTTCTGCTGTCTGGTTCCCCACTGGGAGGAGTTCTGCTTCTTGTCATTAGGGGAGAGGGAATATCAATGTCGGCTGTCATAAAAATTGCAAGGAGATCCCATCTGCTACTTACCACCTTGCAGCATGTTCCTTTCCCAGTGGTATGAGCTGAGCAGAGTCTCCCTATTGTTTGCTGGCCTCCACAGTGTGCATTTTGATGTTCTGTCTAAAATGAAAATGGCTGCTACAACACATTTCAACGCTGGCAGGGCTCAGTGGTCACTCTTGCCGAAGGGGCAGGAAGAGGCACTGGCTTCTGCAGCCCTTCTGCTTTGGTGCCAGGATACTCTGTCTGTTTCTCCTCTCTGAGGATGCTAATGGAGCAGGTGAGGAAGCTACTGAGACCATTACTTGTGGCTGAGCAGAAGGCTTGGAGAAAGAAACAGAAAACCCAAGTACTAGAAAAGAAGCAGCGTCTCTCCCTCTCCCTCACCCACCTCTTGGGGCTGAACAGATATATTCAGTAGGTAAAGGACCAGAAAGGAAGAAACAATCTAAGAGCTCAATGAAGAGATTTAAAATACTATGGTAAAAATGTTTAGTAGGGCAATATTTGCGCAATTGCAACATTTCATGGCAGAGAGGAACAGTCATAGAAGAACTGGAGTCAGTAAAGTTTTCTCAGTCTTCTACTCGCACAACTGAAGAAGACGCTGTAGCCTGACAACCTAGGCTGGAACAAAATTTTGTTAGTCGTTAAAAGGTTCCTGCTTGTTTTTGTTCTGGCAGACTGACACAGCTACTTCTCTGGAATTTAAGTACTAACTAATGCATCCAGTAAGCATTACTGGAAAACTGAGCTGTTGAGGAAACCACACATGAAATTGGGGCCTGCATTGTGAGACACACTAGCTCTGTTAGTGGTGTGATTTGTTTCATTAATTGTCTTGGGTCTGGAATTCGCCTCCGTGGTTTGTTGGACACTGATAATGTATATTGAATGTGCATGGAACTACAAGCAGAAATATTGTGATCTTTATATTTTGCTTAGATTACATTATCACCTTAGCCCATCTGTATCCAAGACTGTTTTTAAACCTTGTGGCAGCTGTCTCCTATATATGTGTGCAAGCAAATAACCAGAATAATCTGTCACACTGTACAAATCACACTTGAGACGTCAGTTTTCTTACACAGTATTTATATATTAATTTCAATTTATATCCTGCCTTGCCAGTGCAGCCCTGTAAGTTTGACTTGCAATTATAAACAATACACATAAATGGTTTTGCCACTGTGCATAAATGACATCTATACCAGTTGACCTGATAGTCCTTGAAAGTACAAGTCTCTCTTTAGAATGATGTAGCCACCAGCTCATGATGCAGAGAAGAGTTTCAGTTAGAAAACGGAAGGAGCAGCGATAGCACGCCATTTCTTAGGGCTTCATCAGGCCACTTTTCTTAGTGATGGAGCTGCAAAACATTAAACTTGCTGTAAAATACATTCCATACTAATAGGGGAAGCAAATCGATGGCCTTCTAGGACTTACCTCACCCAGCTCTGGTAAGAAATGACATGAAGTCTACAAGTATGTTCTAGACAGCTTAAAAGCATCCCAAAACTCTCAAAATTGTAACCAGCTGTAGAAAATCTTCAAAGGAATAAGTATTTACAGGAACACAGACAAATCCATGGACAAATTCAAACCAGATTGTTGCATGGTTCCACATTTAAAAATAAAATATACTTCCTTCCTCAATAGAATCTTTTCCACATCCTGTCTGATGTACTGATCAGTGGGGATTCTATACAGAATAGTGAACTTTATATCCTCTGGGTTGTGATTTGCCTCAGTATAGTGATTCACTTGGGTGCTTCTTTAATTTTTTTCTTATTTTTATTTTTCAACATTCTAAGACTTTATTGGCCTGATAGTAGACCCAATATAGCCCTTTTTGCATGGACATAATGCTAAATATACTGAATAAGTTGGGTTATAATTATTGAAAATCTTGGTATTCCAATGTATATTCAGTTCAGGACAATGAAACGTAGGTCCCTCTATGATCAACTCACAAGCTAGGCAGGCACCTCCCACATTTAAAAAAAAAAACCAGATGGTAAATTATTATTTAACTTGCTGTATTTACTGTATTTCCATTCTTGTGTGGTTGATGGTCCATATATGAGCATGGTGTAAGTGGTTAAGGGTGGCAGACTCTAATCTGGAGAACTGGGTTTGATTTCCCGTTCCACCACATGAAGCCTGCTGGATGACTTTGGGCTAGTCACGGTTCTCTGAGAACTCTCTCAGCCCCACAACATGCCTGTTGTGGGGAAGGGAATTGTAAGCTGCTTTGAGACTCCTTAAGGTAGAGAAAAGCAGGGTATAAAAACCAACTCTTCTTCCATGAAGTGGCAAAAGAAGGCTCTAGACCCCGTTATAGGAAAAGTACCATAGCAGCCTCTGCTGTCCAAAATATGTAATTACAAAGAAATTGATTCTGTCTGGCCGAAATAAAGCTGTGTATGGAATCTGGTAGGATTTTAAAATTGCTGCAAGTTGCCTGCCTTCATTAAAAAACCAAATGTCTACCAAGCATTAGAATATTCTTTTCTGAACATTCTAAAGAGGCTGTCAAACTCACAGCCCAATTGGTCTTGTGTTCCTTTCTTTCAGGTGCTTGATGGTTACCAGGGCATGAAAGAGCTGTTGTGATGTAGTGGGTTTGAAATGGAGGCTTGGTCAGACACTAAGCCTGCTGGATGCCCTTGGGCTTGTTAGCCTTTCCTTGACTACCTCATTGGGTGGGTGTGTCAATAAAATGTATGTGTGTGGTACAGCCATTATTATGCATAATACTAGACAAAGGACAGATTTAAGTCCTGGGAAGCCTAGAGTCTAAAGAAGAGACACGTTAATAAACCATCAGGGAGAAGAGGCATTGGAGTGGCAGTTTTAACAAGAAATTGTGCATGTATCTTATCCATTTGTTTTAATTACAATATTTTTATTTTTAGGTTATTGAAAATAAGGTTTTTTAGGAGTACTTGCTGAGAGTGTAACCATCCAGTTAGAGAATCTGGACCAATTAGTTCTCTAAGAATTGTTCTTTAAACTATTTGGCCACAGATATCTCCAGGATCTATCAGATAAGATCGTTTACAAGCCTTAATTAAATGAATGAATTGTGAGTTTTGTTCTTTGAGCTCTTACTAGCAAACCAGGCAGAAAACCTTCAGTGTTACTGTCTTTTATTGAACAAAGAAATAATTCTCTTTATTAGACAAGACATTAGAAAATGCAAATGTGAAAAATTACCCCTAGAGATACTATAAAAGCAAGTGGCAGTAAAAGTGAATCTCCTAGTATTCCTCAACCATATTTGCGTAAGAACAAAGTTAGAGTCCAGTGGCACCTTTAAGACAAAGTTTTATTCAAGGTGTGAGCTTAAGTGTGCAAAGCACACTTCGTCAGACAATGAAATGGAATTACAGATCATACTTGTTAAATTAGCATACAAAATAGTGAAGTGTTTTTTAACAGATGAAAACACTTCACTATTTTGCATACTAATTTAACATGCCACCCTGTATATATACACAAGTATGATGTGTAATTCCATTTCATTGTCTGACGAAGTGTGCTTTGCACACTTAAGCTCACACCTTGAATAAAACTTTGTCTTAAAGGTGCCACTGGACCAGACTCTCTCTAACATATGATCATCAGCTAGATAAATGATTGATTCTTAACTAAGAGTAAGATAATCAAACAGGTGCATCTAAAGATACATCTGATATGTGTTCATTATTGCTTTCCAAGCAAGATTAGAAGGTTTAAGTTTAACTCTTAATCTCAATTATAAGGCAGTACATCTATTACTTCTGCAACTGCTTTAATTAACTGGGTGTTCTGTGAATGTTAAATGATAGTTGCTGAAACAGCAACTCTGTTTTTCATACACTCACCTGGCTTTTTTTGGGGTAGATTAAGTGTACAAATCTCCTCTCAGTCTGCCCCCCCCACACTTCCTGGCTTGTTTCCAGTGCCTGAACCTGGGTGGGGGGGCAAACTGGCTGAACAGTCTTGGTGGGTGCTTTGTAGATGATAATCAGCAGCTGCTCTTTGTTGCTAGCTGGTTCATCTCCCTAAATGTTGCCTACTTATTCAGTAAATTACAGTGGACCGGATTACGGTCGGACCACCATGTTCTGAAGGCCCGCATGAAAGTGCCACCCCCAACCTTGTTTGGGTGGCAAGCATATTTTAGCTCACCTGCTGAGCCAAATGGACCTGGTGCAGTTCCAAATGGCCCTGCGGGATCCGGTGCCCCCTGCTGGCTCGTTGGATGAGCTTGTGAAGGACTGGCAAAACTGAATCTCGGCAGCCATCGACGAGATTGCTCCCCGGCGTCCTTTCCACCCCCGCTCAAAACTTGCTCCATGGTATACACAAGAGCTGAGGTTGATGAAGTGGGAGTTTAGACGACTAGAGAGACAGTGGCGAAGCACTCAGGACGAAGCATCAAGAGCATCCTATAGGATGTTTATGAGATCCTATGAGATGGCAGTCAAGGCCGTGAAAAAAGAATATTACGTGGCTGAGATCGCGTCTGTGAGCTCTCGCCCAGCCCAATTATTTAGAACAATTTGGTCTCTTGCTACTCTGCCACAGGGCAGACTAAACGATAAGGAATTGGAAATTGGCTGTGAGGCTTTTAAAGTCTTGTCGTTCTGCCACAACCTCCCCGCCACAGTTGAGACAGTAACAGAACTCAAGGCTCCGTGAGTGTTTTCTGGTCACGTTCTGGATTATTTTGGTCCACTCAGCCTAGGGGAGGTCGACAAATTACTCTCATCGGTTTGCCCAACCACCTGCAGCCTTGACCCGTGCCCATCATGGCTAACTAAAGCTGGCCGTGATGACTTGCGAGGGGCACTAAGGGAGATTGTCAACAAGTCCCTGTAGGAGGGACTGTTCCCTAGTGCCCTAAAGGAGGCAGTGGTCCACCCCCTCCTAAAAAAGCCATCATCGGATCCGGCCAAATTGGCTAATTATTGACCGGTATCCAACTTGCCCTATTTAGGCAAATTAATCGAGAAGGCGGTGGTGAATCAGCTGCAGGGTTTTTTGGATGACACCTCCATATTAGATCCAGAGATGGTCCTGGTTGCCCTCACAGATGATCTCCGGAGGCATCTGGATAGAGGCGGTATGGCAGTATTGATGTTGTTAGACC
Organism: Gekko japonicus; assembly: GCF_001447785.1. NCBI lineage: Eukaryota > Metazoa > Chordata > Lepidosauria > Squamata > Gekkonidae > Gekko > Gekko japonicus. The sequence continues at coordinate 145,561 of NW_015170366.1, read as the reverse complement.
TGTTGGTGGTGTTCGACATGGTCGACCATCAACTACTGATCCACTGCCTCGTTGATACAGGGGGTCACCTTGCAGTGGCTCTCCTCATTTCTCCAGGGTCGGGGACAGAGGGTGGAGGTTGGGGAACAGCTATCCAGAAGGCACCCACTAATTTGCAGAGTGCCCCAAGGAGCAGTGCTTTCCCCATTGCTGCTTAACATCTATATGCGCCCTCTTGCCCAGATTGCACGTAGACATGGACTGGGTTGTTGTCACCAGTATGCTGATGACACCCAGCTCTATCTGTTGTTGGACAGGCCATTCAGACTCTAGTCCTGGAGATCTGGACCTGGCGTTGAAAGCTGTGGCTGGTTGGCTTAGACTGAGCCGACTGAAGTTGAATCCGACGAAGATGGAGGTCCTGTGCCTGAGTCGGAGTGGCCCAAGGTTAGGGATCCCTCTCCCGACCATTGATGGGGTGCCGTTGGTGCCAGTGCCGGAGGTTAGGAGTTTGGGAGTGCTCCTGGACATCTTAATGATGGAGGCCCAGGTAGCAGCCACTGCGAAGCCTGCCTTCTACCATCTACGGCTAATTAAGCAGTTGGTTCCTTTCCTTGAACACAATGACCTGGTAACAGTGATCCACGCATTGGTCACCTCGAGATTGGATTACTGCAATGCTCTCTACATGGGGCTGCCCTTGTCCCAAATCCGGATGTTGCAGCTGGTGCAGAATGTAGCGGCGAGGCTGTTGTGTCTTCCTTTGCCGGAACACATCTAGCCCGCCCTAAAAGCACTGCACTGGCTGCCTATAGCATACCGGATACAGTTCCAGGTGCTGGTTCTAACCTTTAAAGCCCTATGTGGTCGGGGATTTTTTTAGTTTTTGGATTTTTCTACAAACCCAGGAAATCTACTGACTATGTAGGAAAAGCTGTTGGGGGAGAGTGAGCCCCCTGTTGGTGGAAATAAGTATCCGCACAGGAAAAAAAACTCTTGAAAATAGAATAAGGATATTGGCGTTTTAATGTATACATATATATCTATGTTGTTAGCCTCCCTGAGCCCGCCAAGGCTGGGAGGGCGGGATATAAATATAATAAATATTGTAAAAAACAGAGAGAAGAATACTGTATTTGATTCTTAACTTGCAGTTTGACTGTATTTTGACTGATTCATAGAATCGGAGAGTTGAAAGGGGCCATACAGGCCATCTAGTCCAACCCCCTGTTCAGTGCAGGATCAGCCTAGAGCATCCCTGATTAGTGTTTGTCCATCCGCTGCTTGAAGACTGCCAGGGAGGGGGAGGCTCACCACCTTCCTAGGCAGCTGATTCCACACAACTTCAAGAGAGCAATCAGCCTCCTCCAGACTAAACATTCCCAAGTCCCTAAGCCTTTCCCCATAGGGCTTGGTCTCCAGGCCCCTGATCATCCTCGTTGCTCTCCTCTGCACACACTTCATTCTGTCCACATCTTTTTTTGAAGTAAGGCCTCCAGAACTGCTGACAGTATTCCAGGTCTGGCCTGACCAATGCAGTCTACAGCGGGACTATCACATGTTGTGATTTGGATGTTATGCCTCTGTTGATACACCCTGAGATTGCATTAGCTTTTTTTGTTGCCGCATCACACTGGCTGCTCATATTTTTCTGATCCACCCTTACCCCACTGTTCACACACACTGCTACTGAGAAGTGTATCCCCCATCCAGTATGCGTGTTCCTCATTTTTGTTACCCAGATGTAGAACTCTGCACTTATCCTTGTTAAATCGCATCTTGTTCACATCCGCCCACTTTTCCCGTGTGTTCAGATCTTGTTGAATTCTATATCTTCTGGTGTGTTTGCTGCTGCTCCCAACTTAGTGTCATCTGCAGATTTAATGAGTAGCCCCTCCACACCCTCATCTAGATCATTTATAAAAATATTGAAAAGTACTGGGCCCAGTGTGGTTCTCCAACCAGTTCCCTATCCACCTAAGTATCCTAGAGTCCAGTTTTTTAAAACGTTCCCCTAAATTTCCACATTTTCCATTCAACCTTGATGAACAACCTTGCCTCAGAGCGTTCTATTTAGAAAAATATTCTAAAATAGAAAACACTTCAAAGAAGTTTCTTTTTCTGGTGCTTCACCCAAACATCTCAGGGTGTTGTTGTTGTTTTTTGTTGGAATTTTTTTAAAGATAGGAAGGGGCCAGACACTTCCTTTCCAAGTTTTCCGATTTCTAACCTTACGAGCACTTGTCCTCCTCTTCTGGCTTTCTTACCTTCCTTGAAAAGGAAGAGAGTGTGCCAGAATCTCTTGGAAAGTTCAGGTCTGTAAATGGCCATCACGGTTTCGAAGAACTTTAAAGCCTTCCTTTTGCAAAAGTCAGCATAATTCCCTTCTGCAAGGCCTGTCCTTTAATATGGTTTTCCAGCAGCTTTACTTGAGACAGAAACCAGGTTGCTGGGTTCATACTTCAGCTGTTAGCTGTCCTGTGTTAAGAAGTTTGATTTTAGTTTGAAGTTAACTATCAGTTTTGCCTTTAGATTAACAGGGGTTGTTGAACGGTGGCCTGTTTCAGTGGTTTATACTGCTAAACTTGTCAGTTATAAAACTTTATGCTTTGAGATATGACAGGTTTTGAGATGTCATACTCCAAAAGACACGTGAGTGAAAATAATTATTATTTATAGCAGCATTTTGCAAGTGAATTATAGTGTTAGAAGGTGGGCATAGAAAGACTAATTTATTGGATCTCTGGGATCTAATTTCCTTGTACACATAAGTGTCTGTCTGCTAGAAATAATGAGGTTAAAAGTGGCAGTTACAACAATTAGGATAAATTTCTTGCAAAATGTGTTCCCTCTAAGCTGAGTGAGTGTGAGCTAGCTCACAGTTTTTTAGCCTCCGGCTCACACCTTTTTGTCTTAGCTCAGGAAGGGTGGCTCCGGAGCAAACTAATTTATGCAGTAGCCAAATCGCTCTCTCACAACGTTAATGCCAGTAGCTCACAAAGTAGAGTTTTTGCTCAGAAGATTCCACAGTTTAGAGGGAGCATTGGTTTTGACTTGTAGAAAAGTAACAGCAATCCACGACATTAACAATATGATGGAAACTGAATGTTGCTGAATGCAGTGAATGACAAAGCTTGAACTTTCTGTAAGAATAACTGTACCTCTCAGTCGCTCGGTAGAATTTTGTGAATGTTTATATATGCACAGATGGAAAATACTATGCAGCACTAGCTGTATTCTCATTAACTTGCAGAGTTTACAAATTAGAATCTGGGAGAGACCCAGGTTTGAAATGCCGTTCTTTCATGGAAACTTGCTGTGTATCCTTGGGCTAGTCTCACACTCAGTATCTTATCTCACAGGGTTGTTGTGAGGATAAAATGGACAAGAGAATGATGTAAGCTGCATTCGTTCATTCAACTTATATCCTTCTCCTTTCCCTGACAAGCAGGGCTCAGGGCGACTTCCAACAGTTAAATATACAATACAGTCAATATATTACAAATTTAAATTCCAAATATTACAATTAAAACCTAACAGTTTTGGGTCCCCTTTTGAGAGTAAGGCAGGGTATAAATGAAGTCAGTAAATAAATGTATTATGAGCAGGTTTGGGGAAAGGGTATTATTTTGGAAGCAAAAATCAGTGGCCATGACTCTTACATTTCCAAACTCTGCTTGCATTGAAAAGCCAGATTAGTTAAGTGCCTGTTTTCTAGCCTAACAAGTTGTGGTTATACTGGGAATAATTTCAGCATCATAATATGCTTTGCCATCCTCCCTCCCCAGCATTTACTTTTAAAAAGCCCGGTTTTTATCTTTGCCCTTAATTTTCTGTATTTGTAGCTTTTGTGTGTCCTTTGTTTCTCTTGCACTCAGACAAAAGTAGGTTGATATGATTGCTGTTGTCTCCTTCCCACTCAGGACCATTTGTTCTGTTTACTATGTAATGTACATTGCAAGAAATAGTTACATCTGATGGTGTTAGCCCATGTTTAATCTGGGCTGCTCTGTTGCTCTTAGCTGATGGGCTGCCTGAGTGTTGGTATTGCCAACTATATGCAATCAGTGTGTCTTGAAGCATATTCTCACACAATTAACATTTTTAAAAAAACTGCTTACATCAGATGGTTTTGAAGATTTTGTAGTAGATGAGGAATTACTTGTGAAAGCACTCCTGCTAAATATTCCAGACTGTCTTAAATGTGTAAAAGCCCTAACATGCATTCCTCTTGCTTTACAGTTATTTACGGATGGAATTACCAATAAGCTTATTGGCTGTTATGTGGATGAAGAGATGGATGATGTGGTCCTTGTAAGAATTTATGGAAATAAGACAGAGCTGTTAGTTGATCGAGAGGAGGAAGTAAAGAGCTTCCGTGTGTTGCAGGCCCATGGCTGTGCACCGCAACTCTACTGTACTTTCACTAATGGCCTGTGCTATGAGTTCATGCCAGGAGAAGCCCTGGATCCAGAACACGTTTGCAACCCAGAGATATTCCGGTAAGCACTTCAGCATTGCTGAGTTTAATTTTTGTTATGTTGGTATTATCTTTGACGTGGTCTCTGTGCTTCACACCCATGGGATCTAGCGCGCACGCGCTGGATCGATCGGCATTGTAGCAAGCTCTTTTAACGGATTTTCGCGCCCAGACCTCGGGCACGCGCAGGAACCCCACCGCGCATGCCCAGAGGGGAGGGCGCGGACATCCTGCCAGTTCCTTTCTTACCGCTGCATCGGAAAGACCTCTTTCTTGTCAGTCTGATCGGTTCGCTTTTTTGGCTTTTGCCTCACGGCTCTTTGGATTTTCCCTCACTTTATCCTTTTTTCTTCAGTGTTTCTTTGTTCTTTAAAAAACAAACTTTATTTTACAACTGAGGGGGAAGTTGCCGGTTTACCCCAGTGTGGCCTTCGGGCTACCCCCCCCCCTTTCTTTCTTCTTCGCTGTTTATTTTTATAGAGAAGAAGTGGGGCTTTTTTAACCGGTGCAAGGGTTGCGGCAGTAAACTTGCTCCACCTGACCGTCACACCCTGTGTATTTTTTGTTTGGGAGAGTCTCATCGGCCTGAGTCCTGTCGCCACTGCGCTCGTTTTTCCAACCAGACACGAAAAAATAGAGCTGCGCGCCTGTGGTGCTCCTTGAGTTGCCGTTGCATCCTGCCACAATGATGGAGTCCGAGAGGCCTTCTACATAGATGGCTCCGGCATCGAGGCCCTCTTCTGATATCGTTCTACCGAAGTCGAAACCACCGGCATCGAAGGCGCAATCCTCCACTTCCACGCTGGTGAAAAAGAAGGCCAAACCAAGTAAGGAGCACAAGTCTGCAAAGAAGGGCTCCTCTAAGTCCCTTAAGGCGGCAAAGAAGGGGAAGGTAGCGGTGTCTGCACTGGGTGATGCCCCTAAAGTGGACTCCCCTGTACACCAATTGGAGCGTCCTTACTCCGACATCGAGACGGTAGAGCTCTTAAGTCATCAGATGGATGCAGAGCCTTCTCCCTCTCCCTCCCCATCGTCGACATCGACGGTATTGGAGGCTCCTGAAATCGATTCCCGTCGGGATCGACATACTTCCAACAGCACGCAGCGTCACTCTCCACATCTGCATGTTCAATCTGTCGATATCGACGACCGGGATTACAGGGACTACTCTCAAAGGCAGGCTGCCGCCTTGTCTCCAAGACGTCCACGGTCCAGAAGTCGATCCCCCCGAGTCTTTCTATCCCCCCCCCACCTCTGTCTTGGGATCAACAACAGCTTAGGTATCTTTATGGGGGTTATCCACCATCCGTGCCATGGTTGACTCCGGCGGGCTATTCTGACTGGGATCATTATTCATCCCACTCTGCCCACAGATCACGGTCGCCCTACAGGTCGCCCTTCGGCATCTTTGTCACATTCTCCTGCCAACGACCCTTCCCACCACAATCCAGGTAGCGGTCGTCCGTCAAATCCCCAAGTCGTACCACCTAAACCATTAACCAGTCAAACTGAGGTCACTCCAGTCCAAATACCACACCAAGATTCCTCTGACACTGTGGAAGAGGATTCGGATACAGAAGCCTCCGAGGTTAATACCTCTCCTGACCATGTCTCCTGATCAGGTTGTCGCTGGTGATCTACCCATATCCCCATCTGACAATCTCACGTCATATACAGATCTCGTCAAAAGAATGGCCCATTCTCTAGGCATCTCGGTTGTCCAACAACACCCTCAAGTGTCTGATGCAGTTTTCAATATCGTACAGCTTGATACCTCCGCTACTTTGGCGTTACCGATGTCTACGGTCCTTCTACAAGCCGCTAAGGCACCATGGGAGAAGCCTTCGTCATCCCCAGTGTCAACAAGACACCTGGATCACATGTACAGAGTCCAGGAAACTGGAGCTAAATTTTTATTCTCCCACCCTCAACCAAATTCTATGGTTGTAACCTCCTCCTCCAAATCTAAAAGAACTCACTCTGCACCTTCTGACAGGGAAAGTAAGAAATTGGATGCCTTTGGCAGACGCGTCTACTCTACAGGAGCGTTGGGAGTGAAAACCACTAACTACCTAGCCTGCATGAGCAGATATCAATACACTCTGTGGGAAAGGTTTTCTGAAATCCTAACTCATCTTCCTGAAGATAAACTACAGGCAGCTGGAAGGCATGGTGTTGGCAAAACAGCAGATCAACACTTCAAAACATGCCCTAGACGCATCCTCAAGAACGATGGCCTCTGCAATAGCTCTGAGGAGACATCCCTGGCTCTGTAATACCTGTCTACCTATAGATACTAGGTCTTACGTCGAAGACCTTTCGTTTGATGGCCTCGGTCTCTTTAACAGCACTACCGATTCCATACTCCAGGATATGAATAAGAGTATAAAGGCTTCTTGGGCTCTGGGAGTGTCATTCTCTGTGAGACAACAATACCGTCCTCGCACCTGGTTCAGGCCCTGGCAAAGGCGTACCCCAGGTTGTCAGTCTCCTGACAGACAATGGAGACAGTGGACCTCTTCAGGAGGCCAAAAACCCAACTTCCAAAAACCACGGTTTGGATCTGGGCAAAACTCTTCTCGCACCAAACAGGCAAAACCCTCCAAACAGGGTTTTTGACTTCCCTCTCACCGAGTCAGGGCAAACCCGTCTATCACCCTTCCTTCACACCTGGCGTCATATCACCTCAGACGAATGGGTACTATCCATCTTGACCCAAGGCTACCGTATCCAATTCCACCAGAACCCCATTACTCCTGTCGTCGTCTCCACACCCCCTTCCCCACCTCTCCTGGAAGAGGTTTCCGTCCTTCTGCACAAGGGAGCCATCGAGCCGGTACCACCTCATTTGCAGAGGAAAGGATTCTATTCCCGATATTTTACAGTTCCAAAGCGGGATGGAGGCGTACGACCCATATTAGATCTAAGGGCACTGAATTGTTTTGTGACCTACCACCATTTCCGCATGGTGTCCCTGCAACAGATTATGCCGCTCCTCCGAAAACATGTCTGGATGGCCACCCTCGACCTCCAAGACCCGTACTTCCACCTCACATACCTACGCTTCGCAGTTGGTCAACAGCATTACCAATATGCAGCCCTTCCATTCGGCCTGTCAAGCGCCCCAAGGGTCTTTACAAAGACTATTATTGTCGTTGCAGCTTTTCTCTGTCTCAGGTGTATCTCCAGCTACTCCTGTGTCGATGATTGGCTCCTGGTAGCGCCTTCAAAGAACGCCCTGGTCTCAAACATCACCGAGACGTTGGCACTATTCGAAAATTTAGGCCTCCAGCTCAATCACGAGAAGTCTCATTTACGTCCAGTCCAAAGAATACAGTACATCGGTGCTATACTGGATTCCAAGACATGCATGGCTTACCTGCCACAAGACAGAGTGGCAGACATCATTTCCCTAACCAATGTCGTCCTCACCCAGTTTTCAGTCACGGCTTTCCAAATTCAGAGGCTTCTCGGCCTCATAGCCGCAGCTACGTTGGTCCTCGTCTGTGCCAGACTAAAGATGCGTCATCTACAACTGTGGTTCATCCGCAAGTATGTCCCAACGAAAAATGCACATACCGTCCTCCTAACCCCTCCTCCCAACATACGAGACTCGTTACTTTGGTGGACTGTCCCTTCCAATCTCTTCCAGGGAGCACCTTTCCATCTTCCATCACCCCAAATCACCCTGACCACGGATGCTTCCCTGTCGGGCTGGGGTGCTCACATGATGGGCATGTGTGTGGGAGGCAAGTGGAACACCCACGAACAAGGTCGGCACATAAACTTCCTGGAACTGCTAGCAATACAGTTCGCTATCACGAGCTTCCTACCAATGATCAAAAGCAAATGTGTTACGGTCCTCGCAGACAATACCACTGCACTCAGCTATATCAACAAACAAGGAGGCACGGTCTCCCTACGTCTCTGCAAACTTGCCATCCAGATATGGGACCTTTGTATCGCCCACGATGTCTTGATAGCCACTCACATTCCAGGATGCCTGAATGTGCAGGCAGACCATTTAAGTCGAGCAGGGCTCAGTCTCCACGAGTGGGAAATGAACCCTACCTACCTCCTCCCACTCTTCCGCAGGTGGGGAGTTCCCCAAGTCAATATCTTTGCCACCAGAGACAACAAAAAGTGTCCTCTGTTCTGCAGCCGAGGCGGCAGGGACCCACAGTCTCTAGGGGACGGTCTCCTTTATCCTTGGTCCAAGAACCTCCTTTACCTGTTCCCTCCCTTACCCATGCTTCTGAGAGTGGTCCGCAAAATTGTCAGAGACAGCGCGGACTGCATATTGATAACCCCATGGTGGCCGAGGTAACCATGGTTTTTGACCGTCCTTGAATTATCAACAGGAATATACCACCAATTCCCTCCGGCACAGGACTTCCTCTTCCTGTCCGACTACCCGCTCCTACATCACGACGTACCACACTTGAAATTGACAGCGTGGAGAATAATATCAACGGTTTTTCCACCCGCGTAGCAAACGTTCTACTGAACGCCAGAAAACCTACTATGCAAAGGTCCTACCATTATAAATGGCAAAGGTTCTTTTCTTCCCTTGGTGATGATGCCGCTCGAGCCACCTCTGCAGGTCTCAAGAAAGTTTTCCAATTCCTCCTATCCCTCGCTGACTCGGGACTTTCCTACTCATCGTTACGTGTTTATTTGGCCGCCCTTTTGGCCTACCATGTTCAAGTTGACGGATGCACACTGTTTCCCCATCCGCTTTCAAAACGTTTTTTTAAAAGGTTTATTGCATCTCTACCCTCCTGTCAAAACTCCTGTCGTTCCCTGGAATCTTCCTCTAGTTCTTCGCCAGCTCACAAGGAAACCCTTTGAACCACTTGCAACTTGCGATATGAAATGTCTGTCGTGGAAGACGGCCTTTCTGGTTGCTGTCATCTCTGCAAGGCGGGTTGGAGAAATACTGGCTTTCAGGCATGACACGCCATACTTGTCCTTTTTGCCAGACGGCGTCCGCCTTATACCTGACATGTCGTTCCTGCCAATGGTAGTGTCAGAATTCCACCTACAGGCAGAGGTCTTCCTCATGGATTTCTTCCCGGCTTCAACATCCTCAGAGGACAGACTGTTACACACCTTGGATGTGAAGCGTGCGCGCCTGTTCTATCTGAACAGAACCCGCCCAGCGAGACGCGACTCCCAACTATTCGTCTCGTACGCACCATCAAGGCTGGGGACTCGCATCACGGCTCAGCGCCTCTCAAGGTGGATTGCGGGTCTCATCCGCCTCTGCTACCTGATTGCCAAACAGCCATTGCCTGGCCCAATCAGGGCCCATTCAATCCGAGCTGTTGCAGCTTCCACTGCCTTCTTCCAGGGAATGCCCCTGACGGACATTTGCAAAGCCACTACGTGGGCCACGCCTAACACCTTTATCAGGCACTACGCCTTAGACGTCTGCAAAAACTCTTAATACCAACATGGGACGTCGCATTCTATCTTCGGCTACACAGTAAAGGACCTGCCAGCACCCTCCTCCAGGTAGGCCACTGCTCGCTAATCTCCCATGGGTGTGAAGCACAGAGACCACGTCGAAGATAAACAGGTTGCTTACCTGTAACTGGTGATCTTCGAGTGGTCATCTGTGCATTCACACCACCCGCCCTCCTTCCCCGCTTCAGCATTTTTAATAGGGGTTGATTTGCGGCGGTTTGAAGGAACTGGTGGGATGTCCGCGCCCTCCCCTCTGGGCATGCACGGTGGGGTTCCTGTGCATGCCCAAGGGACTATGCACGAAAATCCGTTAAAAGCGCTTGCTACAATGCTGATCGATCCAGCGCGTGCGCACTAGAACCCATGGGTGTGAATGCACAGATGACCACTTGAAGATCACCAGTTACAGGTAAGCAACTTGTTTTTCTTTTTTCTTCAAGGAGCTTAGAGTGGTCTCCAACCATACTGCCTGTCACCTTGCAGATTCCATGGTGCATTGTGGTAAATGATATCCCATGTTCAGAGACAGGATAGTTTTATATGGACAAATAAGCAGCTTAGGAAAAAAGGCACAAGCCCTTCCTCTGTGTCCCTTGACTAAAATACTGCTCAGGCACTAATCTCCCATTTGAGAAGCATGAATTTTCTTCCTTCTCAGTGAAGAAGGCTTACTTTGGTGTCTCTCCGCCCCCCCCAGTCTTTGGCATTTGCTCTTTAAACGCTCTGGCAGTCTGCCTTGCTGACAGTAGTTACCCATAGTATTACCTATTTCACCGTTTCTTCAAGACACTTCAGAGTGTCATTTACTTTTGTACAGGCCTTCCTATTTATTTGCATGTGTTTTTGTTTCAGCTGAATGCCTGTGCTGTTCTAATCTTGATTCCTGAATGTGGGGGAGAAATCATACTCTGTCTCATTGAGACTGGTGCTAGAGCTTTCATTCTAGTCATGTTTTAAAGTTGTAATAGTTGTAATAGTTGTCCTGAAAGCATCACTGATGAGTGATCTTGCTCTGTGAAGTATAAGTATCAACATCTCTCATTCCTTCAGTGATGGCAGTACTTTGCTATCTTTGACTGCCCTGTAGTATGCTAGTAATAGACTTCTCATTGTTGTAAGTGGATATTGCTCAAAGCCAAGCTACTTGTAAACATTATTACAGTGAAACTTTGGTATAAAACTTCAATTTCTTGCAGGCTCATAGCCAGGCAACTTGCTAAAATACATGCTATTCATGCTCACAATGGATGGATTCCCAAGTCCAATTTATGGCTGAAGATGGGGAAATACTTTTCTCTCATACCAAAGGAATTTGCAGATGAGGAATTGCACAAAAGGTAAATGTTTAAATTATTTCCCAAATCTTATTGTGCAGCTTGTTAATGAATGAATGAATGTGGAGAAACTCCCTGCCATGGAGTAGCTTTTATTATTCGTGTTCTACTTGGAAATATTGGTCTGTAATTAAATCCTAAGCAAAAGTATTGGCTGGAAATTGCACATAGATTTGCATCACTTTCTTACACTTTTAGAAAGGGCTTATTGAATATCACATCTATTAAGGGAAAGAAGCCTGTAACGAAATCAGGGCTTCAGGGCATATGCCTCTATCATGGCATTCGGCAAATATCATTCTAATACCAAAACGAGACAAAGATGTTACGGATCCAAAGTCTTATAGACCGATCTCGTTGTTAAATATAGACTATAAAATTTTCACGGCCACAATCGCAACGCGTCTACAATCCATAGTAGCAAACTACATCAACAAAGATCAGTCCGGTTTCATCCCGTTGAGGGACATCGCGGACAACATCCGGAAAACTTTGGACGTTATCCAACACTGTACACAAAACTCAAGGGTAAGCTCGGACAATGTCGTATTGTATGTCCAGAATCCGGTCAAGTCTTTAACCGGGATTCAAAAATTGCTCAACGATTTTGCCGAGGTCTCAGGATTGAGGGTGAACCAAACTAAGACCTTGATCTATCCCATTCGGGTTAGTCTATTGGAAGAAAGAAAGATTAAAGCCACTTTCCACTACCATTGGATTCAGGGTCATTTTCAATATTTAGGGATAAAAATACCACTAGATCTCACGAAGCTCATTCAATTAAACCACGGGGAAACACACAAAGAAGTTAAGCAATCAATGAGCGAATGGAACGCGAAACCTCTGTCATGGCTCGACAGAATAGCAATAGCGAGATCATTCATACTTCCGAAGTACCTCTACCTGTTTAGAACAATGCCATTAAGCATTCCGGCACAAATGGTGAAAAAGTGGCAAAAGGATCTCAACTCTTTCGTATGGAGCAAGAAACCAGCAAGGATAGCATATCGCACCATGATAGCGCCAAGAAGAGAGGGAGGCTTAGCGATCCCCGACCTAGAAAGTTATCGAAAGGCAGCAATCATGGCATCCACTATACGCCATTATCACGATACAGACATCCTAGACTGGAGAAGCATTGAAGAATCCAACCTCGAAGGGGCTTCCTTTCAGGAATTAATGTGGCACAAAAACTACAAAGTCATCGAGAGCAAATTAAAAAATATATTCACAAAAGCAGCACTCAAAACATGGTATGAAGTCAAACCGAAATTAATTTCCAAAAACTCCTTACTCAGCACCTTCACGAGGCAATCCTGGTTCAAACCTGCGGAACAACCACTCACCTTTGAGACGTGGAGAGCTAAAAAAATAAACAAAATACAAGATGTCGTCCATAACGGGGCAATGCGTCTGAAAAGTGAGATAGAGGCTACGCATCAAACGTCGTTAAATTGGTTTGAATATCTACAGGTGCAGAATTTGATTTTCTCGTCAGAGTTCGATGCAACGAGTAAAGGGCAATTTACGGGGTTAGAAAAGCTTCTGGATTCACCACCTCCAAAAAAAGGACTTCTAGCGAAACTATACAAATCGTCGTTTCCACTCAAGCCCCCAAACAACACAACTACCAAAGAGCTTGGAATGCGGATCTGGAAAACACATTATCGGAAGATCAGTGGGAAGAAATTTGGCGCTCCCAAAAATCCCTGTCTAGAACCCTTGGATTACAAGAATCGAACCTGAAAATTCTTACTAGGTGGCACTTAACTCCCGCTAAACTATCCCATATTTATCCATCGACATCTCCATACTGCTGGAAGAAATGTGGGCAAAAGGCAGATTTTTACCACAATTGGTGGTCCTGTAAAGTAATACAGAAATTTTGGTCACAGATAGGTACCAGTATCAACAATCTACTAAATACAGACTTACCTTTATCGCCGGAGTTGATGCTGCTCCACCTCTGGCCGCAAATCCGTCCACCTGAAGACACAAAGAAATTAGTTAACCTGTTGTTAGAAGCAGCAAAAATAACTATTGCCAAGAACTGGAAAAGCAAAAACGCTCCGACTATAACCCAATGGATCAATAAAGTTTGGGACATATTTATGTTAGAAAACATCTCAATACATGATACGGAAATAAAAACCGAGCGTGAGTTCTATAACCCTCTAAATATTTGGAATCCCATTTTGGGGAAGATAGTACTAGATAACTTCGAATGGGTAAGCATAGTTGAAGCAAAATATAAAATAATGTTATACAACTGATAAGATGGAAGTGAATATCACTGGCTTCCAGAAGACGAGGATGGTTAACGGATGTACATTGTTCGACCACTGTCTGTTGTATGTGTCAATGGGGTTCAGGACATAGTGTTTTTGATCTCTGATTTGGATGATTGTTAACGTTTAGTATTGTATCTTATGGTTTTGAAATGTTCTCAATAAAAATATATTTTAAAAAAAAAGGGAAAGGAGAATCATTTTTTGTATAACACATTGAAAATGGCTTCTGTTGTACTGTTCTGCTTAGTACTTTCTCTTTTCAAACTCCAAAGGTTTCTAAGGGATATCCCAAATCCTCAGATCCTTCAGGAGGAAATGACGTGGATGAAGGAGAGACTGTCCAACCTGGGCTCCCCAGTGGTGCTTTGTCACAATGATCTGTTGTGTAAAAATATCATCTACAATCAAAAACAAGGTAGGTATTGAATACAGCTGTAAGTAATCTTTTATTTATGTATTGCCTGATGTGTAACAATAGTTTGTGTTTAGATAGTTGCAACTGTACTTTTTAAAAATAAACCCTGCCTAAACATACTTTATTACAATTTGTTTGAAACACATTCAGTGCCGTAATAGCTTACTTGTATAGAAATACTGTCTAAATAAAATTGTCAACTGTAGCTGTTAATATGTTTAAAAATATCATAATAGCAATTATTCCATTGTACTCGTAGCAGAAATTGTCTTAATTGTCGTTGGTAAAAACTTATTGTTTCCAACAGCCTTAGGAGCGAATGTCTCCAGGTTACTGTGTATTACCTGTGTATTATTCTGATTTGTCAGATATGTTGATGCCACGGAGGAATTCTACATGGTGAAGTATCTGGAAAGATACTTTCCAAGGCTCTGTTTATGTCCTGCTGATGAGGTACATAGGTATCTTTAAGGCTTTGTTTGTAAATATATTTGAGGTAGGGAGGATTCTGGAAACTGGCTAATTAGATTTATTTTCTTTGTGTCAGAGTTTCCACAGTATTTTAAGTTTTGAAAAGAATGCCTTGTGTTCTGGGAACTGAATAATCAAGCTATTAAAAATGTAGATATTTGTAATTCGTGATGGGTTTTAATTTTGGTTACTAAAAAACACATTAAATGAGGCAAAAGCCAGCTTTGAGAGTATATATTTTCTCCCCTCTCTGGGGCAATCTTCTTTTTCTGGCCTTTATCAGTGTCCTATATTAACCAATGCAAATAATGGGTCCCTCACAAATGAATGATTGCAATTATGGTTGAAGGATGGGTTGTATTACTTATAGTGCTGGTTAGTCTACTTTTAACATGAAATGGTGTGGATAACACTGTGAAGGTGGGGGGTGGGGGGATATCACTCAAAAGAAGGAGGGGAGAAAATGTGCATACTGGGGTTTTGGATCCAGTTTGCAAATTATGGTTTGGAGAGACGTCTCATATACTTCTGTGCCACGTTTGTGTTGGAGCAGAATCAAACTTGGATGTTCATAATGAACCAAAGGGAGAATTTATGATCTGTGTGAAACATTTTCAAAAAATCTGTAGCACCTTGCATTTGATGCTGGCTTTATCAGAAGGGTAAACATACACTGGCTGTGAATGACAGAAAATATAGTAAGTGAACAACACATGCAGATGCAGTATGTTTGCAATCCCTGCAGCAGTTCCCTACTACTGATAGCGCATTTCAGATTCCTAGATGTCAGAATTAAATTTCTAGGTGCCAGGATTTTGCCAGTCATATTATTTTCTCCTGTGTGCTTATTCCTTCTGATTTATTCAGTATAAACAGGTTGTGCAAAAACAAGATACCTTGTATGCACATCAAAGAACTATGTGTTTTGCACAGTTCCCAATTCAGACATGGCAAAGTTGAAAAGTGAGCTAATGAATGACTCTCAAATTCTTATTAAAGGGACAGCAATGCTGTCATGCATGCCCGCAGCAGAAACTGGTCTTCTTTAGTTCTTCTGTTATGTCAGCTACCCGCAAGGGTACTTTGACCCACTGTAGTCACAGATTACCCTTCCAGAATGTATTTAGATCACAGTTCTTAAATTTTATAGCAATGCAGACAGTATTACTAAATGGAGATGTGTAAACATGTAGACTGATTTTTTTTTTAAATCAGTTTCATCAGATCTGAGAAAAGTGACACAGACCCTTCTAATAATGGGTCCTGTCAAGCCCAAGACAGTAGTTCAGAATTGAACAGTGTCAGCATTGCTAAGCTTGACATTCCCACTTTTCAAACAAATATGCTGTCATTTTCTTTTGCAAACAGAATGGAGAATAAATCAGTGAGAGCAGTACATCATTTAAGAGCATTTCTACAAAAGCCAGTGTGTGAGTGTTTAGTGTTTGGGAACAGGGAGGGGGAGAGGGAAACTCTCAATATGGAACATTGCTTGCAACTTTTAAAGTGTGTGGGGGAATATGAAGTGTATGTAGTACCTAGAATGTGTCGATTGAAGAAGAAGTATTTGAATATTGCAGCACAACACATACACAGTAAGGGCAGATTTCATATGATCATGTTTGCCCTGCAGTGAATGAATAACTGCTTCTTCACATGATCATGTAAATTAGCCTTCACCATGCCTAAGTCTTCCATAATGCTGATATCTCAAGCATTATTTTTAATCTTGAACTCACTAAACCATTTGTAAAATATTAACGCTGTGTATTGTCTTGTGCTGGGCAACAGTGTTTATGAAAGTGGTACATATAGAGGAATCATTTACTTTTGCAGTGGAAACTCAGCTTTAACTTTAAAAAAATATGTTGGCCAATGAAAAGAATACAAATTCTTAAAAGAATGCAGTTCAGATACAACTGGTATATTAAATGTTTTGCAAGTGTTTGAATAAGAACAAAGAACAATTTAAAGATGCACTTTGCTCTCTAGATTTCCCCCCCTCAATTAATAAATTAAAACATGTTCTTCAGATAACCATTCTTTGAAACCATTACATCAGTTAATATGTCACTTTGTCTATTTTGAGTTGTATATTGTTTAAAAGTTAGTGTTTTGCCAGAGATCCCATCGCTTTATTTCATCTTCTGCATTTAACAGGCATCTGGTACCTTAAAGACTTGGATTTTATTCTAGCATAAATTTTAATGAACTAGAGGATGTATCTGAAGGAGCTGGCTCTAGTCCATGTAAATTTATGCTATAGGGAAACCTGTTAGTCCTTAAAGTTCTACAGGACTCTTGTTTACTTCTGCTGCTGCAGTTTAGCAGATGATAGTTCTCAACTGATAGCTTTGCTAAAGAAAATCTGTCTTCGCCTTCATCTCTTAAAATTGGGCTTCTGGTGCTTTGCTTTGCTAGGGATGTCAGTGTTTTGATCTAAATGGTCTGCTTTCTTTTTTACTTTGAGATATTCTTCAATCATGTTTTTCACAATAGCATGTTTTTCCTGTTTATTAAATGATTGGCCACATTCCTCATGTCCGCTTTCTTTGACTGCTTAATACACTTAGCTGTTTCTGTATTAGTGTCTTTACTTTGAAGCTTTGGTTTCCAAGAACTTGCATACTTTGTTCCCACAGAATATCAGTAGAAATGCAACATAACAGGATTATCATCTTTTTTCCTCTTAACAAACCATCTACAAAAACCAAAACCCCATCATTTAGGCATTTTGCTTCCGTCTGTGATAAATAGTTTCTATATCCTTTGAAAGAGCTAAAACGGGTTTGATTATAGCTTTCTATCATATGTTAGAGCAAAGGGCTTCTCTTGTCCCTGTGGACATATTCCAGTTGTCTGCAGTGATCTTTCAATATTTTTAGCACATTCTGTGAAGATTTAAAAAATTTTCAGTTTACTTAAACATAAACAACTGAAGTTCAAAGATAACTTAGAACACATGACCTGTAGTTGCATCTCTTTATTAGTTTGTGGTAGGTTTCTTGGTTTAACTATGGTAGGTATTACGCGTTTGAGTTTGGAGGGAGCCTCTGACAGTTTCTCTAGTGTGCCACGAGCATATTAGTTCCTGGTTTGCATAAAATCATAGTTTGCCTTTGCATCTGAATAGCCACACTGTGATTTGTGCTTGACCTAGGAAACTTAGGTACCCTACCAGTCTTGGAGTATATTTATGTAAAGAGAGCAGTAGTACTAAATTGAAAAATGGCAAGGCTGCTGGTCAGCAGTTCTTTCAGCCTTCACGTGTTCTTCTTGTCCAGTCACTGTTACTTGTGCCATTGCTTAAGTAACAAACTGTGTTAATTGAACATTTTCAAAGATTCAGGGCATTGTCTAGTTTTTCAATATGGGACAACTATTATAACTGTCCATTATAAATCATGATAGTTAATTTAAGGAAACATTGAAGAATAAATAGCATAGAAGTCCAGGGTTGCTAGTCAGAGACAGGCAATGACAAAGCACCTTTGTTTGTCTCTTGCCTCAGAAACTCTACCTGGTCACCATACAGTTGTGATTTGATGGTACTTTACACACACACACACAAATTCTGAAATGTTTATTAAACATCCCAAGTCTTGTCAAAATCAACATTATTTTCCTGTTTTCTAAGAAATAGAGAGCTATAATGTCTAAAAACAACGCATCATTCTGTTATATAAGTTCCTGTGAAACTAGGGTTTTAAAATGTCGCATTCTAACTCTTAAATGTCTTTCTTTTCACTTTGTATACCCATCATTACACTGATAAAGAATTCTCGTAATGCGTTCATCTAACATTTTCACCTGAAATTTAACACTTTTAAATGAAATACAGAAACTGGAGGAGGTAGGCCAGACATTAGCATTATGCCAGTCGAAGCTGCCTCTTGCTGCTTTCACTAATGCAACTACCCTCATTCAGGATATTAAATCAAACAACGAAGCCTTATGTAACATAGCAATAATTGCTTTGTGTAATTAAAAAACCCCCAACCACCATGAACCAGCTTGCCGAATAGCACCGTCATGCGTTCCAATAACTTGTCAATATTAGACTTTTAAGAAGTAACACTAATATTAGGCTTTTAAAAGTAATGTGGCTCTTGTGTTCAGATTGAATTCTTCCAGAATATTATTGCATATTTCTGTAGCATTCTTTGAACTGGGTGCAAACCTGCATATTTTTCTGTGCCTTTTCCCCCTTCTGTCTCTTTTCGTTTCCCCTGTGCTGCTGCTCCCCTCCCTGCCTCCCATTCTTTCCTCCTAACTAATTCTCATCGCTTAAAAGCAACAATTGTGAAAAAGCAGCTAAGCTGACGTCAAGTCACTTGTTCAGTAGAGATTCTTGAAAATATTAGGCATTTCGTTGTTCTCAAGCACATTTTCCACAGGCCTTGATCCTGGAGTAAGACAGCATGGCAGATCCATCCCCCTGAAGACTAATAATGTAGCTCTGTGTGAAAAAAATGACTCCTTTTCCTGAACTAATATTTGTTAATTACACCATTCAGTGAGTTTCACAAGGGAATTCTCCTTGGTGTAAAAGAGAAACGAGTGAAGAATTTTACCCTTAACACACACACACACACCCCAATTATATTTGCTTATTGTCGTGTTTCTTTGAGGTACAAAATCAGAGGGAGCTGTGCATCTTGCACCCTTGTATTTCTTGCAAAACTTAAATTTAAGGCTGAGTTCCACTGTAATGTTAGTTAGTAGTCTGCAAAAAGGAAGACCAGTGAAATGCAGAACTTTTCTCTTTAAAGTTTTGTGTCTTATCAAATATGAGTTTGCCAAATTTTCTTCATCTGCTACAGATTAGGTATGCCATTGTTGCTGCCAACTGGCGGCGTGCACCGTGCTACTTAAAGGCACTGACTGGAGGTTTATCGCATCACTTGTTCGCATGCACCTCCCCCTAGGAGAGCACGGAGCCTGGTAACAGCCTCATCTGTATCTTAGCTTCATATTTTATTTTTAATTTTGTAATGCTGTTAATTGTAACTGGAAATTAGCATTTGCATAAAAGCAAGGGTAACTTGGTGGTGATTAATGGCACTGCAGACTTGTATCCCAAGGTAGAACTTGGGTGCAGAAGTATGTTTATGTTAAATGTCTGTCTTATGCTCGGTACCAGCAGACCTTTTACCTGCCATCTGTTATCTGCTTTAAAGACAAACGTTTGGATAAAAAGGACCATATGAATGGGCTTCTCTTAAAGTTAGCTCTATTAATCTGGGTTAGGCTGTGATTTTTTTCTTTCTTTCTTTTTACTGATACATCTTTATAAAATGACTTTAGAAGATAATTGGGTTAGGAAATGGTGAACAGCCATCACTTAACAGCTACGAGAAATAATTTCATTATTTGCCTTAGGGTGTAAATTACTCTCTAGCTTCTTGTAAGGCCCTTGCTGAGGAACCTTTATGGAATTTAAATTTCCATCATTTTAGATGCATTCTAAAAGTTTTAGAAGGTATATCTATTGCTGCCAATTTAAACTGAGGTATAAAACCAAAACAATCATGTTGTCCCCCCCATCCTGGAAAGCTGTATTATTTCAGATTTTTAGTTAAAATCTGAAGAACGTGAATATTTGAGGAAAGAGTATTGCATGGTCTCTCCATCATGGGCTACACAGTTCTTTTGGTATGAGAACATTTTTGTTTGTTTGGGGGAATGAGTGTATGCTGCCACATAAGAAAGGTAACAGTTTTTTACTGAATCCATTCCTTGTGAAGGAAGAAAGAGCCACCTGGAAAAAAATATATACAGTGCATTCATTCCCTCATGCAAAACCACTGCTATTGTGTTTATAAAAACAAACCTTGCCTATAAGAATGCTAGTCTGATCATAGGGAGCATTATATATTTAACATGTGTCAACTCCAGCCTTAATGAGAATTAAGACAACCGCTGCCCCCCTGTGGTACAAAATAAAATTTGATGCTTAGGAATCTTAAGCTCTTTAGATCAAACATGTGTAAGAACTTATACCTTTATTAATTAAAGAAGCTCATTTTTTGTTTTTTTTAAATACCCTTATCTTGGAATGTTTTAAGTGCATGCAAATAAGCACAAAAAGCTGGAACCGCTGGCAAGGCACACTGAAGATGTGGGGCATTTGTTTCTCCAATACTTACTCCTTTTACACTTTTTATTTTTTGTGTCTCATGTAGGTGATGTTCAATTCATTGACTATGAGTATTCTGGATACAATTACTTGGCTTACGACATTGGAAATCACTTCAATGAATTTGCAGGTAGTTTAGTTAACATGGCTTCCTTATACAAATGTCACCTAAAGCTGCTGGTTAAAAAGACTGAGGTCAGTATTGGGCTGACCTAGGGTTGCAAGCTCCAGATTGGGGAATCATTCCTAGAGATGGGGGGGGGGGGGGGGGTTGAGCCTGGGGAAGAGAGGGAACTCAGCATGGATGTGATGCCATATAAGTAAAGTGAGCATATTTATATGCATATGAATAATGTAAACAAAATACAGTCCACCCTCTGAAGCACCCATTTTCTCCAGGGAAACTGATCTCTGTAGTCTGGGGAACAGTTGTAATTTCAGAAGAGCACCAGCCCCCACCTGGATACTGGCAACCCTAGGCTGACCAGAAATTCATTCTTTCTCTGTCTGATCAGAAATAGTGCTTATGCATTGCTTATTTGCTCCCCCCCTTCCCCTTCCTTGCCACACACAGAGGGTAGTGTCTGAACTGGGGAGAGCCCATGGTGTTATTTGAACACCTGGTCTCCATTATCCTGGATATTGAATCCTCTAGAGAGTGCTTTTGCACAGTGATAGGAAGCCAGCCTGGAACCGGGGGTGGTGGTGGTGGTGGTAAAATGCAAGTCGAAGGACCCTTTGTGATCTTGTGGTGATGGAGTGGGGTGGGGTTGGTTTCCTTTGTTGTAACATTCTCACACCACTGTGGTATTTTATCCTATTGTATTTTATCCCTCTTTTCACTTGTTTTCATATGTATCCTATGTTCCAAAATGTAATACCAAATTTCATAAAGGGAAAAAGGGCAAAACTTTGCCTGAGTTATAATGTGTGACAAAGAAACTGTACATATACACACTATTGGAAGTAAAAGGTGTGTGTGCCTGCTGAACTTCAGCATACTAAAAGATACTTGCATTTTTTCTATGTTACAGTTTGGGTTATAAATCAGTTCAAGAGTTGTATCCAAATTTGCTCCTGTGAGAGCAAAAACGTCCTTTCTGTCTGCTTAATCAATGCAGTGTCAGCGGAGTCTCCCTCTTTCATTGCAGAACACAATGACACACCCAGTGCCATTTCCAAGGGTCTCCTGATCCTGAGCAGCAGTATTTGGGAAGGAGGGACAGAGGATTTCAACTGGAAGGGGGAGGTGGGAAGCAAGTCACATATAGCCTGCATTTCAGTTGATGAACGACGAGTGAGCACCTGCTGGAACTTTGAGCTTTCTCATAATTGATGCTTTCTTTTTTTTAGGAGTGAGTGAGGTAGACTATAGCCTCTACCCAAGCAGAAAACTGCAGGAGCAGTGGCTGAGAGCTTACCTTGAAGCGTACAAGGAGTATAAAGGGTTTGGAACCAATGTCACTGAGAAAGAGGTGGAGGTGCTGTATGTTCAAGTCAACCAGTTTGCACTGGTAGGTTTAAAACATTCTTGGCACACGCACTGCAAGATTGTTCCTTAAGCACAAATCCTTCGGAGCTCTTGGCCTGGGATTTGGGCCTGGGATTGGATCCTGAGCACACCAAGTAGACCCATGCTCACAGAGTGACACATTGATTTAATCACATGTAGCATGATGTCTGAATGAAGGCAGCCCAACAAACAGAGGCATGTTGGTGGGTGCTAAGCTAAGACTTTGAACCTGGTTTGTTATGACATCTGAATGCAGAAATCCCAGCACTCAGTACCACTACTCCTGGAGATAGGCAGCAGCAGAGGAGAAATCTAACCTCTCCAGCTGCATTAAATGATTGATGGTGCTCTTCTCTGGACAAGCCTTCTGCTGGTGATGACTTGTGCAGGGGGCAGCTCCAGCCAATACGTCCAATAGAAATTGCTCTGCACACAACATTTTTACTGTCAAAAGCAATTCACAGCCCACCTTTTACCATACTGTCCCTCCTGATTTCTCTTGATTGTGTTTTCCTTCCCAAGCTTATATTTTCTTTCTGATAGAAAACAGGGTTAGCCAATCTAGTGAAATGGGGCAAATCTATTAGTCTAGACTGCTGGAGGAAATGTAAAATGAAAGGTACTTCCTTTCATATCTGGTGGGGATGTCCAATCTTTAAGTTTTTCTGGAGGGAAATTTATGAAGAACTCTTAAAGATAATACAATCTTCCTTTCTTTTCAATATTAAAGTGATACTATCTGATATCTGGCACAACAATAAGATGATAGAAGAACATACAATTTTGATTTCAATACTATTGGCAGTGTCAAGTTGTTAGTAGCTAAGTATGAGAAATCAGCCACACTACCTGCGAAGGTACAGTGGTATAATAAAATGGGAAATGTACATAATGAGTAAAATAATCAGCAACTCTTTTTTTGAGGAAAACGTTAAAAATATATGGAAAGTTAATCATGAGGAAGCGTGGCATCTGGTGATAAAGCATCTTAAAGATAACAACATCATTCCCAATAGGAAGGATTACCATGTATTTTTGAACGAATCAACTTAAAATATTTCTTCTTGTTCTTCCCTTTTTCTTTCCCTCTGCGATTATGAATTGAATAACTATGCATGGTTGTATTAAGTCTTTTCTACTCAATTCATTAAACATCCGTAAACTTTAAATTTTAAAAATTAAAAAAAGAAAGAAACGGGGCAAGGAAAAAGGAGCCAGGGGTGTGTTGTAAAAATTATATTTTGGCCCCGGTCACACGCGCAGGAAACTGCGGGGGAGAAGTGTGGCTGTTTGCCCCGGGGCAAACTAACACGCAGTAAAGTGATCATACCTCCTGTGGAGGTTCTGTGGAGGTACCGTGGAGCTTCCGTGGTTACGGAGAGGCGTCGATCACAACACATGCCTGCGCGCAACGAAGAAGCGCGCGGCGCGGCGAACTGGGTTTCTTTTTTTGTGTACACTACGAATGCGCATGCTCCGTTGAGTGCTTATGCGCAACCACGTTTGTTTGAATACAGTGTAGATAACGTAGTAGATAGAGGAAGGTGTCTGCTTAAGTCAGTACTGAGGAAGTGGTTAGGTTCAATGCTCCCTCTAAGCATTGAAGTGTGAGCAAAAATTCAACTTTGTGAGCTACTGGCATTAAAGTTGTGAGCGAGCGATTTGGCTGCTACATAAATTAGTCTGCCCTGGAGCCATCCTGCCTGAGCTAAGGCAAAAATGTGTGACCTGGAGGCTAAAAACTGTGAGCTAGCTCACACTAACTCAGCTTAGAGGGAACATTGGTTAGGTTCCTATGGTTCCTCCTTTCTTCCTATGTGTTCCCCTCCCATTTATATCAGCCAGTAGGGGTCTGCAAAAAAAAAATTCGGATTCGGGTTTACTGGACCCGAATTTTTTCGGGAAACCCGAAAAAACCCGAATATCTATATCGGTAAAGCATAGATATCCGAAATTTATCCATTATAACCAATGGGGCCATTGAAGTCAATGGCAAAAATCCTCTTG
>NW_015170366.1:96292-121095 GCF_001447785.1 Gekko japonicus | reverse complement strand
AACCATAGAATTGGACCCCCCTGGTCCAATCTTCATGAAACTTGGTGGGTATGTAGGGAAGAGGTTCTAGTAACCACCCTCCAAGTTTGGAGCTTACCCACTCCAAGGTCCATAGGATACAATGTTGCTGAATTGCCGCCGAAGTTCGGTGGCAAACCGGGAATAAACTGCAGCAAGCTGATCTGGGGGCAACCTGTTTGGGGGCCCATAAAATTGTACCCCCTGGTCCAATCGTCTTGAAACTTGGTGGGTATGTTGAGGAGAGGTTCCAGTAAGCACGCTCCAAGTTTGGAGCCTCTACCCCAAACCCTCTCCCCCCCAGCCCCCCACAACTTTTCAAGAAGATTTTTGCCATTGACTTCAATGGCCCCATTGGTTATAATGGACCCGAATTTTTTCGGGATTCCCGAATTTTTTCGGGATTTTTTTCCGGGATTCGGACAAGTGCATAAATTGCTAATTCGGGATCCCGAAAGCCGAAAAAAGCTAAAAACCGTTATTTTCGGCTTTTTTTCCGGCTCGGGATCCCGAAATGCACATCCCTATCAGCCAGTGAATGGAGAGTGGACTGTGTGCGTGGTAAGGCATGGCCAGGAGCCCACCAACACACGAGACCTTGGGATGGTTATCTAGGTATCCTGCCTGGGGGCAGGAAAGGAGACAAGCAGCAGATTATTTATTTTATTTTACTTGTTTACTTTATTTATAGCCTACCTTTCTGCCCAATGGAGACCCAAAGCAGCTTACATCGTTCTCCTCTCCTCCATTTTAACCTCACAACAACCCTGTGGGGTAGATTAGGCGGCTGGGAGTGTGTGAGTGGCCCACGGTCAGTCAGTGAGCTTCCATGGCAGCGTGGGGATTGACTGGGATATATAAACAAATATGTTCTCTTGGGCGCTTTATAGTAGACGAAGCAGGACTGTGTATATCATGATATCTGATCACAGTCTAGCTATCTCTTGCCCTTTTTCAGGCTGCTGGGCCTAATATCCATGTGAGCAGACGTGGTTGTTCTTGGTTCAGTGCTAGAGGCTTTACTGGGTGGGATGAGACTACATCTTTCGTCCAGAAAATGTTGTTGGGGCAAGCTGTCAGGTTATATATAGCTATTTCCTTAATTTTAATTGATATATTTGCAGATCTAGCTTGGGAAACTGCTGGTTGTCCGTGTAACTGTGACACTGTGTTATCAATTGCAATGTTTGTGCTTCAGGGAATGGAATTTTGTGAAGGGGTTGGGGCTGGCCCATCTGATTTGCAGGCCACACATGAGCAAGCTGCCTGAAATAGATCTTCAGTGTTTACTAAACATCATTATGTAGGAGATTACATTAGAAGAAACAGGAACCATGTTGAGCATAGTACTAAACACAGAAGCACATGCTTTGTAGGAGAGGAAGGCATTGGCATGGCTTTGTTTTGAAAGGTTTCCAGATGTACAACACTTTAAGACACCGCAAAATAAAAACTATGGTTCTATAAGTAGTGTAGGAAGTAATTTACCTCTCTGGTCTCAGGTTTTACCTAGGGAAATTTAAATATGTGTTGCTTGCAGTATGGGTGGCCACAAAACAAATACTTTGTAAGTTCCAAATTTGGGTTAAGCACAATTTAGCTTAATATCATCCTAAACTTCCATTTGACATGTATCATATGCCTACAACCTGTATTGCGAAGTGATTGAGGTATAAAATGGACTTCGGAGGGTTTTTTAAGTGACTTAAAACAATAATGAATTTATTCAGTAATACTGTATTCTCTGTTGGCATTATACAAAGCCTAAAGAAGCCTTCAAAGCCTATTTGAGGAAGAAGAAGTTTCAAAGTAGTGTCAAGTTCTAAAGGGATCAAAGACAAGTCCTATTGCCATCATTGGCCGTGGTGACCTTTGGTGTCTTTTCCAAGGTGGCCTGGAAGGTTGGTGGGGGGTGATCATAAACTCCCAAGATCTTAAAAACAGTCAAAGTATTTAAAGATTTTTATTTTGCTGTGCATACTAGTCTCAGAACAGCAAATAAAATTGATACCACTTTTAGGGTTGGATCCCAGACTAAATTTTCCAACAGCAGAATGGAACTTTCCTTCTTTTCCTTATCCCACTGTAGCCCACCGATCCCAAAAACATGATGTTCCTGAAGGGTGGGGGGCTGTAAGAAATGGTGAGAGGGTCAGCCAGTTGGAAAGGGAATTGGCAGAAGTTGCCAATTCAATCTGAGTGCAGTCCTTATTTGAGATCTTCATTGGTACTGTGATGTAACTTTTTGTCAATCCTTCACTTTTCTTTTGAACTGCAGGCCTCTCACTTCTTCTGGGGATTATGGGCCCTGATTCAAGCGAAATACTCCACCATTGAATTTGACTTTTTAGGGTAAGTGTACCATCTGTAAATCTGCCCATGAACTTCTGGTTTCGATACTGATTTTGTGAACACCCACCCTTGGGCAACTGTGCTTCCAAGTCTGAGATGGAGGATTTTGTTGCCTGAAGTACTCATTTTGTTTCTGAAATATTGTCTAGAGCTGTTAGGTGAGTTGAATAACCACCTACCATTTAACTGGCTAATTCATTAAAATATATTTTCTTAAAACCAAAGCCTTGATAGATGCCAAGAATTGCATTTGTTCACCTTCCTCTTGCAGATGAAAAATGTCCAGAAATTATGAAGCTGTGGGGGATTCTGGGTTCTTGGGGTTTGGGGGGCATAACCAGAAATGCTAGGGGAAATTGAAATAGATGCAGTACTTTCCTATCAAACCTAAGCTTTGCTTCTTCAACAACATAAAATGCATAATTTGTAACTTAGTTAACACATACAGTTGTACGAATTGACATATTTATGGAATTTAAAAGTGTAAATGTCTTTGTTCTCTACAAGCAAGCTTGGAAGGTAGACCTAGTACCTGAGAGAGAGAGAAAATTGAAACAGCTGCCTCTCTTAGGACATGTATTTTATGTTTTTGCCACCGGAGAAGCAGAGGAAAAGAACAGTTGATAATTTTGTAGTACAAAGGTTTTTTTACTGCTCCCCAACTTTCTCCAGTTTTTCCTTCAGAAAAACAGGGAGAAAGGCCTTAGATTTTTCATGTTGCACATTTTGAGTAAACCCTTTAGAAGCACTTCAGTCATTCTGGAAGGGGAATTTTCATAGAAGTTTTTTTAGTGCTTCCTGATTTTTCCATTGGAAGGAAGGGAGAGGAGAAGCCCTAGGGGAAAAAATGGTTTCCTGATTTCCCCCCCCCCTCCAGGGGCTTCACATCTGTAATTCCTCCCCTTTCTCCCCTTTTCCCCTTCACTGCCTATGCTGTCCTTACTTTTGAAGAAAATTGAAACTTAGAATTTAACACACTAAAGCCATCACCCTTTATCAGTATATTTAGTTTTCAACATGGCCACATCTGTGATTACTTGAATCGGTGGATCAGGGTCATCTATATAGAAGTGAGATTTTTCAGCAAACTTGGGGGGAAATCTGAAAATTTAAAAATGTAACACCTCCCACCCCAAATAGAGGAACATAACAGTGTAACCTCACATTATGTCACCGTAACAGTTGCAGGGAGAGGAGGAAGAGCCAGGTGACCCAGTATGTCCTTACGCAGTCCATCCTCACCTGTTCTATGGAGGCTGGCCAGTGGGTAGGGAGGAGCAGGAGGAGCTGTCGTCCCACCAGTGAGGTGATGGTGTTGTGGATGGGTGTGGAGGAGCAGGATCTGCTCACACCTCACACTTTAGGCAGGCAGGTGGTGGAGGGAGACCAGGAGCAACTCCTATCTCCCAGTGGCAAGGAGGATGTGTGGGTAGCCAGGTCGCTTCGTTGGAGTCACACAGATGGGCTGGGCAATAAGGAGTGGAAGCCTCAGCTGTGTCTCCCCCCCCCCTGCGGCTGCAGTGCTTGAAGTGGGTGGGGCATCTCTGAGACCCTCCAGCATCCCATTCATGCTGAAACCACTACTGAAGTTGCAGTTCTGGAGGCAGTTGAGGAAGGGGGAGCCCCCACCACTGGACCAGGGAGCAGATGGGCCAGGGGATGGCCAAGCAAAATTCTTCCCTTCCACAAGGGGTAGTGATGAGTTGCCTGACAAGTGAATGGGATTCCCCCTCCGCTGCCTGCATGTCTCCATGTGTTTGGGTGTAATTGTAAACCATGGTTTGTTGCTATGTGATCATACTGAAATTATTCTTTAGCTCATGTGTTCCATCCTTTCACTCTTCGTGTGCAGTCCCCTCCCTCCTCTCAAGTTTGAAGGCAGCCCATAGTTTTCCATAATGTCTTTACTGGGAAACTATGATGTGCTGCCCTCCAAACAGGAACAGGGGAAGAGGATTGTAATGCAGAAGGGGAGGAGGACACATGTAGAGCAACAACCTATGATTGGCATTGTATGAACTCTGGAACAGTTGGAAGGAAGACCACCAGTTACAAATGAGCAAGTGTGCATTTTGTTCAGTCTTGCCAGTTAAAATTGGCTTCCACTATATTAATTGGTTATAGCATTAGAAGATCTATAATCCTCCTTGCCCCCTTCTATTGCCCTTTCCTGACAGAGACCAAGGCTTGAAGGCTTGTAATACTGTTTTGGTTGCCTAGCAGCAGTCACTGAGAGCATCTGTTCTTAAAGCTACTATTGCTTCTTTTATCATTTTGGTGGTTTTTTTAAACCCCCGTTTTGGGGGCGAGTAAGGTTTCTGATTTTTTTCTGTGAACCCTGGGCTTTTCTCAGGGTTGTAGAAAGAACTGTCTTGTGTGATCATGGCCCCAGTCTTTGGATTTAGGCATCCCCAGATGGGGCCACGTTGAATATTTGATATATTTATGTGATGTGCTGTGAACATCAGAAGCATGCTATCCTTGCTAATTAGTATTTGGTAATGGTATTAGTTATGATTTAAAGCCTGCACCCTTAATATATGGCAGGGCTGCTTTGGTTAACCCTTGCCAGCTGAGTTTTTTCTTTGACTAGGTGAAATGTCTTAGGAAATGGAAACCAGGCTGATACAGTATAAGACATCTGCTCATCTGTCTTTAAAAGTGTTTCCTATTTACTGTACCTGTTCAGTGCTACTGAATCAATCTGGCATTTTTCTAATGTGCAACAAATTAAGTTGCCACTAGATGGCAGAAAAAGCTTAAAATGCACGGTTAAAAGCCAATACAGGGAGAAGGGCTACATTTGTCATAATGGTACTTAAACTTAATTTTTTTTATTTCTCCAAATAGGTACGCAATTGTACGCTTCAATCAGTACTTCAAAATGAAGAATGAAGTCATAACGTTAAAACTTCCTGAGTAACAACTAAAAACTTCGCTGTATCGGAATAAGATTCCTTCTGTCTTTTGTCTGAGTACAGATAATGGAAAAAGCTAAACATTTGTTAGTTTTGTAATGTTCCTATGGTGGTTTTTGCTTTTCATTGATGCCTCTAAACAATCTTTTAATGTTAAACCTAAAATGAAGATCTTACTGCTGTTGTAGAAGGAATAGAGACATTAGGTTTATAAAACATAGGGAGAGAAAATTTAATCCTTTCTCGTAATTCTTAACGTGATATGTGAATTATTTATTATGAATTTTAACATTCCATTGCTGCTGTTCATCAGTTGTTTTCAAGAGGTGGGGTGTAGGCTATGAAACTGTGATGGGAGGATTTTGACATCTTACGTTGTAGTGACATTAACTTATGAGAAACGTGGTCAGTATAAATGTTTCTTAAACTGCAAACAAAGATTTATACATGAATGGGATCAGTTTGGCTCGAAGTGCAAGTCACTGATGCCAGCTGATCAGAACTGCCAGGTTGGGACAGAGCTTTTTTCACAATGATACCTCTCCAAGCTCTACCTAAGTACTGTGAAAAATGATTCAGATTCCCGCTCACGTAACATACCAATCAAAATGTCGCAAAGACCTGCTGGTTTAGGGGAAGACATACCTCCTCCACGCTGAGTTCTTGTACATGCTTTTAGAGCTGTAGGAAACTTCTAACTTCACATAAAAGCTTTAAGTGACCATTATTCCAGAGCTTCATTTTGTTCCGTAGCTTAAAAGATTGTTCAAAATTCATCGCAGGCTTTGGCATATAGTCCAGGGAATAGGGATGTCTGCAAAGTACACTGAGAGAGTGCAACAGAACAGTCAGTTGAGCAATCTTGTAGAGTTTGGGAGCAAAGCTGTGTGAGAGACTTATGATCTGTTCAGTTCTCTTTTGGGTTTCTAGTCTTTCATGCATTTGCTTTTTAGTCTGCAGTACTTCTTTACTTCTGTCCATATTTCCTTTGCCAGAAAAGTAGCAAACTCACATTTTTATTGTTAGCCCAAAGCCTCTAAAAGATCACTCGTGAAATAGATGGTGTTTGAAGAGGGAGGATACAAACATAAACACTGCTTTCTTTTTTTCTCCACCCCCCCCCCCCCCAAGAGCTGTCCTACCAAGAACGGTATGAATTTCAAAAATGTGAACCAGATGTTTACTAAGTGCGTGTGTGTGTGTGTTTGTGGGTAAAGGCTTTAAATTGGGGGAGGGGGTAGTCACTGCGTGGAGTTGGATAGTCACACGATCAACTCCAAATCTGAAACTTTTCACTTTGGTCACTCAAGTGCCCACATGTACAAAGTCTGTGTTCATGCGCAGTATGTGTAAGCCTGGATATACCTTAAGTAGAGATACTGTGGGGAGCCTGGAGCACAGACTCAGCAAGGGTATTTATTCAGAATTATTTTATAGCACTCTGTAAAAAATAAACTTCTCCTTAAAAAAAAAAAGCCTGGCTTGTTTAACAATGCATAAAGCAATGAACATGGATGGGAGAAGCTCAGCCCAAAGATCCCTGAATGATCTTTGGCTTATTCACAGCCACAATCTCAGATTTAACACTAGTTTTGAGGTTCTTTTTATAGTATGTTTCTAAAGTCACAAACTTCAAACACCGGGTTCGAGGTTAGCTCCATTGGGCAATGGGACTAATTGCTAGATAACAGGCTGCAGTCTTCAAACGTGATTTTAATACTAAGATTAGTGAATTTGTAAGCACTTATTATTGTTTCTTAAAATTGGGCAGCTTCTTGATGTTCAGTGTTGAACTGGCTAAGTTGCAGGAACAAAAGTAATCTCAGGTCCCTCAAAGATGTTGCCAGAGCTCTAGAAGATATCAAAACTGAATAGGTTTGCTCCTGGGAAAATGGACTTCCTTATCAAGATCTGACTTTGCCATTATGCCTTTTAGTGTATTTCATTTTAATACCGTCTTCTAAAATTGTTAGTTTGTTGAGAGACTTGGATGTTACAGAACTGGACTATGAAAGACCTTAACTTTCAAACCCCAGAAAATAATGTGGGTATACAGTACTTGAATGAAGGTCTTGTTATATTGTTTGAGAACTGTATATTGCTTGTTCACTGGAAGTCTGGACCTTGTTCTTCCTGATGCTAGTAGGTTTTAAGCAGCGTTGCTTAATGGCTGCTGTCTTGTCTTGTTACATGGTGTGAATATTTTACTGAGCTTGGGATACCATCCTTATTTGTCCAGTCCAAGTGCATCTCTCTGAAGGCTTAGTAGCTGGTGTTGAAAGGCAGTTCATCCATTTAATTTCACTGGAGGGAGAGAATGAAAGCCTAGACTGGTCTGTGTTCAGATTGAGCTTAATCTGAACCTTGAAACAGCAACAGAAAAATGTGCTGGCAACAGAGGCCTCTGCAGATAAGTGGCTTTTCTGCCTGGTCCTCCTAATGGCTGCCTTTCAGCTTTGTATTACGAAATTCACCAGACTCCGTTTTACTTGCACACATCATACACGCAACTACCACTGTTTTAAGTCATTTTCAGAGTGAGCACTCTGATAGCTCTTGTTGGATTAATGTCTGCAGCCGACTCCAGTTTTTCGATCAGGAATGGATTTAATCTTATTTTCAAAACAGTGGTCATTTTTTCCCTCCAAGCTCTTAAAGTGGCCTTCTGTCAGAAAAAAGAGAACTTCAGAAAACCCGAGTTTTAGAATTTTAGCTTTGACTTGCCAACGAGTGACTGTTGCCTTTACTTTTAAGCTGCAGATTCTGAATGCCATCGCCAGTGACACTGTAACAAATGTACTGAAATTGTGAAGAGGTTGTTAATAATGGCATTCATCCCTGTGTAACATCAGCCTATGCACCGTAGTGGCCTAGTTGCTTATGTAAAGCAGAAATGTGTAAAAC
Organism: Gekko japonicus; assembly: GCF_001447785.1. NCBI lineage: Eukaryota > Metazoa > Chordata > Lepidosauria > Squamata > Gekkonidae > Gekko > Gekko japonicus. Next base: position 112,903 of record NW_015170366.1, on the reverse strand, counting down.
TTTCCCATCATGCTTTGGCAATCAGACCTGGTTAATCCATGCCTGATTGATCAAGAAGATATCAAAGCATCATAGGTAACTGTAATGGATTTTTTTATTATTGTTTTGAACTCTGGCTTGGGGTTCTCCTCCGTCTAAATTTCTCAGAAGGCTTAACTAAACTGATTCCATGGTAACCAGGTCTGACTGTATATAAAATAGTGTAAATAACCATTTGTAAATTAGTGTGAATTGTATGGTATCTTGCATTTACGAACTTCTGTATTTCATTGTACTCTCCTTTTTGTAGCTGTTTCGATGTAAAGAAAATAGTTCTTTGTGTGCTAACCTCTTTTGTTAAATGGAACACACGTTCAAGGGGGGGGGAGCTGCTTTTTGGGGAACAAATAGGATGCAGTACCTGAGAGTACACGTTAGCATTCATAATACACTTCTCCATCGTGCCTGTAGTGTCTGCGTTCCTGTTAGCACATCGACTTCAGAGGAAGTAATCATTTTGAAAACGAGTGAGTTAATACGATAATCGGCTTTTAAGTGACAGGTTGGCTAATTAGAGGGGGGAAGTCTTTCCCCCCCATTTGAGAGGCCAGCTTAATTTCTAAAAATGTTGTGGTTTGTCAGTGCATGGATAGGTGGCTTTAACTGAAGAAAAGGTTTGTGCAGGTTCCTTTCATGATAGTGTAGGCCCTTGTGAAGTGAGAGACAGAGGAGCAACATTAAAGCTTTTGTTGGCTTTAAAAAAAAATAAAACAGGCATGACTTATATGACGTGAACTGATCAGTGGTTCTGGCCTGTACTTGCAGTGAAACAATGGTCAAATAAGAGGAAATGTTGCCAAGATAAGTTTCTTTAATTCTGCTGAATACTAGGGATTCATTTTTTTAAAAATCTAGAGCTTTGGACCTACCATGTCACATCGACTTTCTGGGAAAATGTTGTCAGTTTCCACAGGGATCCCTCAATGTTAGGCATGGAGTTGCATTCAGGGTTGACTTCTGTCTTTCCCCTTTCCACAGGAAAACTGTTAGAACGATCAGTTTCTGAACAGATCCCAGTTTTTTTCTAAAGACTCTGTATCTATGTATTCCTAGTTGATCCAGTATATGTTTTTGGGGGGGGCGCTTGTATTGCACTCCACTGCACTTGTCCCAGTTGGATTTGAAAATGCATTTAATGGCAGAACTTGAATAAGAAGACACAGAGGTGGTACAATCACACTTAACCAGATAGAGCATGACCAGATGAATCTTAGTGGCATGCAGATTTCTGGAATGGAAGAAAGGTCAATGTGAGAATTGCTTGCACATGCCATTGATGGGGCAAATTGACCCCAAGTTTTGTTTTTAGAGTGGTTTTAGTAAATCACATAATCCGTGCTAGCCTAAGCGACAAATTACCAAAGTATTCTTTTTACCTACCCTAACCAAGAAAATGAATTTAGAATTTTGTAATTGTCAAGAAGGGATGCTGTTGTCTGATTTCAGTGACATCCCTGTTGATGATTTCACAAAGACAGTTAATCTTAACAAAGTTTGAGTCCAGTGGCACCTTTAGGGCCAACGAAGTTTTATTCAAGGTATTAAAGGTGCCACTGGACTCAAACTTTGTTCTACTGCTTCAGAGCAACACGGCTACCCGCCGCGTTAAACATAGCATCAGGTAATCATATTTTAAAAGTCTTACAATTCAGTCCAATGCAGTGTCACTCCAGTCTGAGCTAGTGAGCTCTGCAGATAATTACATATTTTCACATTCATACTAGCTATTGGAAAGTTGCTAGCTGTTCTCTGAGTTTATTATAGGATTGAAGTCACTAGTATCTGATGGTGCATACAGAGTGAGTAAATTTTGCATAAAGTAAGGATTGAAAACCTACAAGTTGGAGGATTTGTGTGTAAATCTGCCATTTTGATAACATTTGATAGCCATTCAATAGCTGTCTGGACTTGGCCTCAGACTTCCAAGGCCTTGGAGGATCTTGGGCCAAAGCCATTCTTGCTCCCCACCTGAAAAATGGAAATGAATGGATGAAATTGATTAAAACTGAAAATCGTAACCTCACTTGCAAGCTGTACATGAAGTTAAATGAGAAAGCACTTAAAACTAGTTGCAGAGCACTAAGCGAAAACTGCCGTAGGACTTTATAAATGTGATAGTGAAGGCCAATCCTTACCAGCTTTCAGAGAATTGTGGAGAAATGCTGAAGAGAAGACAAAGCACAGTCAAACACAATAAACTGAGAAAAACGTGGGCAAGAAACAAATCCCTTTAAGGGTGCAGTACACAAAACTATGCTGCTGCCCAGACCTCAGTTTTTACAGGGTGCATAAAATAGTGTGGGTCTAGTGGGGTCACCGGAAGAAGCCTCACACCCCTGACTCCATAAGGCTCTCCAGACCCCTGGGAGAATTGATTCCCAGCGTACACTAGTCCTGTGACACACACACCCCAGCCATAAAGAAGGAAGAGAAATTGCTCCCAGGAGAACGGCTCGGGGTTCACACCCTTCTCCTTCACTAGATTCCTGGCCCACTTGGCTCTTAGTCCAGATGATTCCCAGTGTGACAGGATGCAACTGTTCTGGAGTTAATAGTGACAGCTGGGGGGGGAGGGGAGAAATCTGCATCCAGCAGCATTTTCTGCTGACAGATCACTGGGTCCGACCCAACATCTCAAGCCTCCTGGAATACTCTGTGGGCAGCTGCCCATCAGAAGGTAGACCATAATTGCATACAGCTGCTTTGTACTTGCGAATAGTCTCAGCACTGAGTATTCCTGATATCTCAGGTGATTAAAGCTTAGCATTTACGGGTTTTCTTGAAACCCGGTGTCCATCTTTCTCTGACAACAACTCACTTAGCAGTACTTCCCATGACTTCTGTCCCATTAAGCCTTCGAGCCTATGTCTGTTGAGTCCGATCTTGTCCTGTGAATAAAATGGATTTGCCTGTCTAAGGAAGGGGGGGGGGAGTATCCCCTTCCATATGTTACGAATGGCATTAAACTGTGCATTCTGTTCATTGCTTGTACTGGAGTGAAATGTATTTCTTTTGAAGCTAAGCATTGTCGAAGCTATGTAACAAGGCCCTTTTACCATTGATTTCAATGAAGGAATGTATCTTGCAAAGAGATTTATATTATGTAAATAATTCAAAATTCGTTGTAACAATAAAGCTGGTTTCTAACTGCCGCAATGGCTGTATTCAGGTTTTACTTTTTGAGCTCATAAAACTATATGTTTCTCTGAAATTCCCAGGTTTCCGTAAACCATGTGAAAACTTCTAAGGTTAGTATTTTGGATGTGGGTACCATCCAATACATAAACCTCCGTTTAGTTAACCTCACTGTTTTAAAAAAAACCCAAAAAAACTTTGCACTTTGAGGAACAGGTTCCTGGGATCAGTTTGACCGTTCAGCTACTAGTTTGTGGCTATCTGGCAGGTTGCTTCATTGAATTGTTTCCTAATCACTCAAATTGTGTGCAGTTCTGGCTTTCCACGCATGCACGTTCTCCCACATGCCTGATTGAGGTCCGCTACCCCCCCCAATCCCGACTGTGGATGTGCTCTGCAGGCAATTGTTCAAAATTGACAAATCAGTCACAAGTCATATCAGCCATAAATGCTTTGTTTTAATAGGACCCTGCCCTTCCCTGTTTGTCCACACAACCCCTAGTGACACTAATGACTGCTAATTGGTTTGATTCGGCGGCGTCTTTGCGCATGCAGTTTTCAAAAAACTTGGTGCAGTCCTGTTTGGCAAGTGTTTCTGGTCAGCTCGGTGATTGTCTCACATTTATTGAATACGTTCATGGAGAGATTTGCGACATTTCTAGTTGATCGGAAAGAGGTACTCTTACAGTACTTGGTACATTCTGGTTTTCTCCCAATTCGTCATTGTAACGATTTCATGTTTTGTGTGTGTGTGTCTTTAAAAGGTTGGTTTACATTGCAGTGTGAAAGTCTAATGTGGTTGAATCAGGCAAGTGGTGGGATTGGTGAGTGACAGAGAGGGGGAGGGTTTTTGGAATGGATGCTGTGTGGATGATTGGAATGTATCTGGTGTGTCTGTTAGGTATGACAGTTGAGTAAAACAGTTAGTCAGACAGCAGAGAGGGCTGTATAAAAGCAGTTAATATGAGAGTTGTCCTGAGGTCCCTGTGAGGGAAAGATTGGGTTCTGTGTAGTAAAAGAGTTAAGCAGTTTGTTCGTTTTAAGGTCTGAGAGAGAGAAGTCTGGTGTGTGTTATGAAAAGTTAAAGCATAAAGAAACAGTAACCATATATGGCCTAAGGAAAATATTGTTACAAAGTGACATGCCCTGATCCCTGTCAATAAGAGGGAAGAGTGTGGGAACATCAAATAAATCTACTTTTATTTAAGACACAAGTTCTGAACGAAATTCTTCCCAGGAAACACATAGTCCTTCGGAAGCCCAAACCCTGGGTCACAATACCAAAACCAGTAGGAAAAATATTAAAGGACAAGGTCGGGGAAATCCTAAATTTCCCTGGTGGCAGCCAGATTACCCTGAGAGCAAACATAAAGAACAATTTAAAGTAAAACTAGACCTCCCCAGAGAAGAGGTCGTCACAGTCATCCTGTCTAAGGACATGCTCCTTAAATAAGGAGAGAGAGCCCCCACATTTCCTGAGAGGTAATGACTTGAAGAAGAAGAGAAGAGATTGGATTTATACCCTGTCCCTCATTCGGAGTCTCAGAGCGGCTTACAGACTCCTTTCCCTTCCGCTCCCCACAACAGACACCCTATGAGGTAGGTGGGAGCTCTGACAGAAACTGCTCTTCAAGAACAGCTCTGACAGAACTATGGCTTGCCCAAGGTCATCCAGCAGGTGCAAGTGGAGGAGTGGGGAATCAAACCCGGTTCTCCCAGATTAGAGTCTGCGCACTTAACCACTACACCAAACTGGCTCTCATTGTCATTAGAGGATGTGCTCACATCCATAAAATAACATTTAATCCCTGGTATTTCCAGTTAAAAGGATCCCAAGTAGTCGGGCTGGGGAAGGCCTCTTGACTGAGTCCTGGGAGAGATGGCAGTCAAGATAGTACTAGGTTAGATGGACTGCTCTCTGATGGGGTGTAAGTCAGGAGACACTTGAAGAACATTTAAAAGTAAGCAACCTGTTTTTATTATTTCTGTAGATCTTGCAACAGCATCTATGACTAATGGAGACATCTCTCTATGACTGTAATATGAAGCCCACCTTCTCTAGTCAGCAAGAGAGGCCTCTTGAGTCCTGGATCTATTAATGGTCTTGGGCTTGTCTAGCTGAAGAATGAAAAACCTCCAAGTCTACAAGGCATCAGAAGGCCTAAAGCAGGGGTGTCGAACTCATTTGTTATGAGGGCCAGATCTGACATAATAACATAAGAGAAGCCAATGTTGGATCAGGCCAATGGCCCATCCAGTCCAACACTGTCACACAGTGGCCAAAAATACCAGGTGCCATCAGGAGGTCCATCAGTGGGGCCAGGACACTAGAAGCCCTCCCACTGTTGCCCCCCCCCCCAAGCACCAAGAATACAGTGAGTTCCTATCTATACCTGACATAAATGAGACCTTGTTTGGCCGGGCCATGTGTGTCATAAAATGTAATGCCAGGTAGCGGAGGTATCAACTTCATAAAGGACACAGACACAAAGATTTTTTTTTACTTAAAATGAGTTCTGAGTCTAGGACCCAGGTTCAAACATGAAATGGCTGAGTGATTAAGAGAGTCTGGCAAAGCAAGCTATGATGCAGCACCACCAGCAGCAGAACTGGAAGCAGGAGATGGCCAGTTCCACTGTGGACCTGATGGAAGCCCTGTGGACCTGATGGAAGCCCTGTGATCTGGCCCCTAGGCCGCATGTTTGACACCCCTGGCCTAAAGTGTGTCTCCTGGCAAAATGCATGCTGTGAAAAAGTACTTGGATTGAAATTGTGAAGAGCTTGTTCACTAAATAGTTGTCTTTCTACATCACCGCCCCCAATCAATATCATTTATTAAAAACATGGAAAAGTACTGGGCTCAGAACCAAGCTCTATGGCACCCCACCGGACACCTTCCTCCAATCAGATGAAATGTGTGGTTCTCCAACCACTTCATTATCCGCCTGACTATCCTAGGGTCCAGTCTGCAGTCCTTCAGTTTGCCCATCAGAACATCATGGGGAACCCTGTCAAAAGCTTTACTGAAATCAAGGTAAACAACGTTGATGGCATTCCCACAATCCAGTAAACCCATCACTCAACAGAAGAAAATGAGGTTGGTCCAGCAAGGCCTGTTGGGGGCAAATCTGTGCTGACTTCCTCGTATCACCAAGTTGTCCTTCAGATGCTTGCAGATTGACCCCTTTAAAATCTCCAGTATCTTCTCTAGGACAGTCTGTAGTCTCCTGTAGTCTCCTGGGCCATCCTTCTTTTTAAAAAAGATTTGGGTAACATTCATCCTCCTTTGGTCTTGTGGCACATCTCCTGTCCTCCAAGAGGTCTGGAAGATGATGGACAAAGGTTCTGGAAGCTCTCCAGAAAGTTCTTCGAGCACTCGGGTGCATGCCATCTGGCCCAGGGGATTTGTACTCATTCAATGCAGCCAGGTGCTTCTCAACTACCTCTCTGTCCATGTCAACCAGCAGCCCGGACACTGTGCCTTGCCTACTACCGTTTCTAGATGAGCCTCTTCTCTTCTTCAGGGGAAAAACTGAGGCAAAATAGACATTGAGCTTCTCTGCTTTCTGTCCTCTGTCAACGTTTCTCCATTTTCACCCAACAATGGGCACATCGCCTCTTTTATCTTGTGTTTGCTCCTCACGTATCTGAAGACACATTTCTTGCTGTAGCGAGCCTCCCTGGCCAGCCTCATCTCACTGAGCTTTGGCCTTTCTGAGGGCTGACTTAAAGTGCCTAGCAACCTGCAGATTCATGTTTCTTAGAAGAACACCCTTCTTCGGAGGTGTGCGCATAGGCGGAGCTCCGCCACTGCGTTTAGAAAACTGACATTTAAATGTTTTAGAGTTTAGATGTGTTCGGGATCTCACGGAGGCCATTTTCGGGTCAAACTTTTAAAGGAAAGTCTTTTGTTGGAGGGGTTGGATTGATTTGCCCTGGTGGTTCTGCGCATGTGCCATGGTAGTTTCGCCCCCCATTCTATGGAGGGGCGCTTATGCGCATGCGCAAACTGAGAAAAAAATAAAAGAACCCGCCGACACACGCTCCCGCGTGTCGGTAATGTAGATGCCGGGGAGCAACGTGACTCCGTGGTGAGGTGGGATAAGGGAGATAAGTGTGATCGCAATTATCTAGATCAAATATAATCTGGTTAGAACCGGAGCAGTTTAACCCGCTCTCAGCATGGCGTCTGACCGCACCCTTAGTGAGTCTTCATCTCTTGCCAGTTAAGCAATGGAAGGGCCAAGGGCTTGGGGCATCAGTCGGCCTTAGTCCAGCCCTGGTCCTTCCCTCCATTTCTGGAACGTTTCCTTTTTCTTCCTTAGCTCATTGTGGAGTTCCCTGTTTGTTCACACTGGCTTCTTGGATTCCTTACCATGTTTCTGTCTTCCTGGAATAGTGAAGGATTGGGCTCGTAAGAGCCCTTCACTTGTTCCTTTCCCTTCCAGTATTCTTGCCCATGGAATGATTTACATCATGCCTCTGAGTTCATTTTAGTCTGCCCTACTAAAACCTAACACATATATCTGGCTAGAAACTTCCTTGCCTCCCTCCAGCACAAGGAATTCTAGGAGGACTAACATAATTGTTGCAGTAGAAAAAAGTAGGAGTCCAGTAGCACCTTCGGGATTAACAAAATTTGTGGTAGGATATGAGCTTTTGTGAGTCACCCTACCACAAATTTTGTTAGTCTCTAAGGTGCTACTAGGAGCTGCGGTGGCTCAAGTGGTTAAGACGCTGAACTGCAGGCTGTGGTAGGTCAGTAGTTCAGCAGTTCGGGACCCGAGTGTGCCGCATGACGGAGTGAGCTCTCGTCTCTAGTTCCAGCTCCTGCCAACCTAGCAGTTCGAAAGCAAGAAATTGCAAGTAGATAAATAGCCATGAATTGTTTCAGTGGGAAGTTAACAGCGTTCCGTGCGCCTTGGTGTTTAGTCATGCCGGCCACATGACCACGGAAACGTCTTTGGACAGCGCTGGCTCTTCGGCTTTGAAACGGCTTTGAAACCCCTAGAGTCGGACTCGACTGGCTTTCAAGCAAGGGAACCTTTACCTTTAAGGTGCTACTGGACTCTTACTCTTTTCGACCACTAAAGACAAACATGGCTACCCATCTTGATCTAATATATTTGCTTATTGGCTGATGGATTTGCTCACTGTTTACTTATGTGAGTGGTTGCCAAGCTGTGCACTTTAAACCAAAAAATAAGGGGAACCAGCGTACAAGAATAGGAACAAAGCACAAAAAACACTGGCTGAAGATAAACAATATATATGTATATATAAACTAGGAGCAGGGCCCGTTGCAGCAACAATGTAACAAGCTCTAGACAGACGGGGGGCATCTCCCCTTTCCCCCGGCCCTCTGCTTTGAACTTGCTCCACAGACTCCGGGAGGACACGATAACTATTGAATTACAAGTTCAGTAATTCAGAAATATAACTATATAAGGCCGAGGTGTTCTTGCAAGAAAAAAACAAATATATAAACAGAAAGAAGAATCAAGTCCCAAAAATTTCAATGTGTCTCACTCCAGTTGTATTGTGATATCATAGTCCAACTTGATGTGCATTCATCATGGAGTTCCTGGATAATCCAAACATTCTAGAATTCCATAAGCCATAGAGACGCGTAGTCCGGATGCAAGCTGCTGTGTTTCGAGTAATTCTTTTTCAAAACCAATAGGCTATAGTGGGATTGAATACAAATTCAAGACATACACAAGTGAGGATCAACAATCATACATTATGTATAAATTGCATAGATGCATAATATAGAGCTGCAGGAAGACTCACCCCAATCTCAGTAGAGGCACATACAAAAGCCAGTGTATTCAATCAGAAAGGATCATGGGTCCTTATCCTACCATGTGTGGCACCATAATTTATATCTAGTGTCAGGCTGCAGCAACACAGGTCAAATAGTAAAAGGTCTTACTACTCTAATTAAATCAGAAACAAGGAAGACAGGCTGCCATCGCACAGGTCAAACAATTAGAACCTAACTGCTAAAGTAAGAATATTTAGGGAAGAATGTCAGGTTGCAATTGCACAGGTCCAGTCCCTTGAAAACTTATTGCTAATTAATATAGGATGTAAAATCCATGCTTTGATTCATACCAAAAGGATATGTTTTTAATTCATAAATGAATTTAGTTTCCTTTTGTAATAGGATCTGTTCAATGTTTTGCATTTGAAAGGGCTTTTTTTGATGGCAGTACAGAATTATAAACTTCATCTCATTCACATTGTGAACTGCCTGCATGTAATGCTCAACCACTGGTGGATTTTCAACAGCATTGTTCACTCTTGACCGGTGCTCCAGCACCCGAATCCTAATTGCCCTAATTGTCATCCCAACATATTTTAGCCCACATTGACAAACAGAAAGATAAATTGCATTTTTTGTAGAACAGGTTGCAGTAAAATTAAAATTATACATAATCCCTGTGTCTTTATCAGTACAACTACTACCTTCTACCATATGCTGACAAACCTTGCAATGGCTACACCTTAGAAACCCTTTTGGATTAGTTGCAGCTGTGCTGCCCTTAAAGAAATCAGATCTAACTAAAGCATTTCTCAGTTTTCCCCCTCTGCATAAACCTATATATGGTGGCAACTGACAGCCTGGAATATGAGAAACTATATGCCAATGTCTAAAGAGTGATCTTCTAATTTGATTAGAAATGCTAGAATATTGACAGCCACATGTAATTCTTCCTGTAGATTTTCTATTTTTGTATTTCAATAACCCCTCCCTGGCTACATGCTCTGCCTGGGCTCTAGCCTGTTTGATCGTCCTGAATGGATAACCTCTTTGCATGAATTGTTTCTCAAGTAAATCTGCTTCAGCAGCAAAATCTTGTGGAAGGGATGAATTCCTTTTGGCCCGTATGAATTGTCCATAGGGCAAATTATGATGTAATTTATGGGGATGGAAGAATGTAAAATATAATGTAAAATATAATAAAGAATTTCTATCAGTTGCTTTGTGGTATGGCTTGACCGTTAACCTGCCCTGATGAATATATACAGTAGTGTCTAAAAAAAATGATAGATTGCTGATTGTCGTGTATATCAAACTTTATGCTGTCATATAATGTATTAAGCCACTGATGAACCTGATTTAAGCATATATTGCCCTGCACTAACAGAAAAATATCATCAATATACCTCAAATGCTTTTTGATGTTAAGAAAAAAAGGGTTTTCAGATGTTAGAACATATGTTTCTTCAAAGTGTTGCATAAAAAGATTTGCAAGTGAAGGTGCAGCTAGATTTCCCATTGCAATGCCACATTTTTGAAAATAAAAATAATTATTTCCCAGTATTGTCCAAAATTTCAAGCAAAAAAAGGGGGGGGACAGGGATATTTTGTTGATAATCTGTCCGGAGTTAAATACCATCTAGTATATATTTTGAAGTTTTGTAGTTTAATCAACATATTGTTTGTTTTAAAAGAGAAAGAGTTCCAAATCTTATCCCATTGTTTGCTATCCGTAATGTTCGGACATTCATATTCCCATTTTTTCTGGACAGTAGATGTTTGGTTCCATTCCTTTACATTTAGTAAGTTATGATGTCGGCCGCATTTGGTACGGTCGACCATCAATTGCTTGCCCACCGCCTTGCTGACGTGGGGATTCAGGGACTCGCTCTTCAATAGCTTGTCTCCTTTCTCCATGGTCGGGGACAGAGGGTGGAAATAGGGGAGCAGCGGTCCCGGAGGCTCCTGCTTGAATGCGGTGTGCCTCAGGGGGCGGTTCTCTCCCCGATGCTATTCAACATCTATATGCGCCCCCTCGCTCAGATTGTCCGGAGGTATGGGCTTGGGTGTCATCAATATGCCGATGACACCCAGCTCTATCTGATGTTGGGTGGCCAGTCGGACTCTGATCTAGAAGATCTGCACCAGGCGTTGCAGGCCGTCTCTGGATGGCTCAGGCTGAGCCGGTTGAAGCTGAACCCGGCGAAGATGGAGGTCCTGTGCCTGGGTCGGAACGGGGCAGGATTGGGGCTCCCGCTCCAGGCCTTCGACGGGGCGCCGCTGGTGCCAGCTTTGGAGGTTAGGAGCTTGGGAGTGCTCCTGGACTCCACCTTATCGATGGAGGCCCAGGTAGCAGCCACTGCCAAAGCGGCCTTTTACCATCTTCGGCTGGTGCGGCAGTTGGTTCCCTTTCTCAGCCGCGAAGACCTAGCCACAGTGATCCATGCGACGGTCACCTCAAGGCTAGACTACTGCAACGCTCTCTACATGGGGCTGCCTTTGTCGCTGATTCGGAGGCTGCAGCTAGTGCAGAATGCGGCGGCCAGGCTGGTTGCTGGTGTCTCTAAATGGGATCACATCCAGCCTGTGCTTAAAGCGCTGCACTGGCTGCCTATAGCATACCGGATTCACTTAAAAGTGCTGGTGCTTACCTTTAAAGCCCTACATGGCCAGGGTCCAGCATACCTGAGGCCCCAAAGAGCACTTCGGTCAGGGTCGCAACATCATCTTGCGACCCCAGGCCCGAAAGAGGCCAGGCTTGCCACCACAAGGGCCAGGTCCTTCTCGGTGGCGGCTCCTATCTGGTGGCATGAGCTCCCAGAGGAGATCAGGGCCCTGCGGGACCTGCTGCAGTTCCGCAGGGCCTGTCAGGGGGCCACAGCAACCTCCCCTGGAAAGAAAGGGCATGTGCAATACGGAGAGAGTGTTTTAGTCACGCGAGATCCTTGGGCGTTGCCCATGTACTAACTGTTTTAAATTGTTTTTATTATGTTTTACTGCACTGAGTGCCATACTGCTGTAAGCCGCCCTGAGCCCACACGTGGGGAGGGCGGGGTATAAATAAAATAAAATAAAATAAAATAAAATTATTTCTCCATGTGGTATATTTGTATATAAAGCTCTTACATCAAGGGTCACCAGGTAGCAGCCTTCAGAAACCTGTATATTCTCTACCTGTTGGATAAAATGAGTGGTGTCCTTAATGTATGATTTCACCTGAATTACTAAGGGCTGCAGAATATGATCCAAAATTGTGATATAGGTTCAAAAACAGATCCTACCCCTGATATAATAGGGCATCCTTTTTTATGGATTTTAGGCAATACAGAGCACGGTAGAGGCTGCAGGTGTGGGGGGTGGAAAGCTAAAGAGTGAGGGGAAAATAAAAGTAGGTTGATGATTGGCCGGGAAGGAGATAGGGTTGCCAACTCCAGGTAGGAAATTCCTGGAGATTTGAGGGATGGAGCCTGGAGAGGGTGAGGTTTCAGGAGGAGTGGGGACCTCAGACAGGTACAGTGTCATAGACTCCACCCTCCAAACCAGCCAGTCCCTCCTGGGGAACCATTGTTGCCAATCTCCAGGTGGGGGCTGGAGATCACTCAGAATTACAACTGCTCTTCAGGAGGGAGGGGGGAGGAGATGGAAAGCTGAAGTCAGAGGGGCAGATCAAGGTAGGTTGATGGTTGGCTGGGAAGGAAATAGGTTTGCCAACTCCAGGTTGGAAAATTCCTGGAGATTTGCAGGTTGGAGCCTGGAGAGGGTGGGGTTTGAGGAGGAGTAGACCTCAAACAGGTACAATGCCATAGATTCCACCCTCCAACCAGCCATTCCCTCCTGGGGAACCAGCTAACAGACTGTGGCAGATCTTCAAGCATTCCTAGTTTTATTTATTTATTTATGTATTTAGTTAGTTAGACTTATATCCTGCCCCACAATGTAGGCTCAGGGTGGGTACCAACATATACATCTACAATGCAGTTAAAAATAATTCATAATTTACAGTTAGGATCTGCAATTAAAGTAGATTTACAATAAAACAAATAAGACACATTATAACAATCCATTTAAAATCAATAAGATCACCATAGACTAAAACAATAACATGCCTCAACAGGATAGTATTGCAGTCCCATCCGACTTCTGGGAACTGCAGTCCCTGGAGGGGAGGCCAGCTCAAATGAATCAACTAAAGGTCTGGTGGAAGAGCTCTGTCTTGCAGGCCCTGCAGAACGGTAACAGTAGCTCATTCCACCAGGCAGGGGCCAGGGCCAAAAAAGTCCTGGCCCTAGTTGAGGCAAGTCAAACATCCTTAGGGCCAGGGGCTACTAGGAGGTGTTGGTTCGTAGAACATAATGTTCTGCGAGGCTCATATGGGGAGAGGCTCATATGGGGAGAGGCGGTTAAAGCATCCGATTCATTCTCCTAAGGTAAACCTCAGCAGCCGCTCCCAGGTGGCGGCAGAACTGCGGCTCTGCTCATACCACCTGCTCCTTCCCGTTGATTTCAAGACAGCCAGCATGTCATATACTAAGTTACCCAGGAAAAAAGGTATTCTCCCCCCGCCTTCTTTTATCTCTCGATGAGTTGCAGCCAAGATCTGTAATTGCCTCACTCTTAATGTTGCGTAACTGTTAGCAAGACTCAAGCCAAGCATTAATGAATTTTACCAGAACTTCATTTTTTAATGAGCATCATTAATCGTTAGTCAGGCATGTTCCAGCCCACACTTTGCTAAAGTGAAGGATTGCCAACTGTGTTGTGCTATAAAAACAGCATATTTCCCCCCAGATTTTATGATAAAACAAAATGATTTAAAAGAAATGTCGATGTTAGGAGGAAAAACTGTGCAAGTGAGTATTTGACCTTTCCAAATGTTTAAGAGGATGTTACACGGGATGGCCTGATTACATATCCCTTTGCGGAAATTCCCCTTTTGGCCTCAAATACGTGATCGTTCTTGGGCCCCAATACTACTGATACATTTAAACGGCTGTTGACAATTCATATGCTACAGTTTGGTGTGGTTAAGTGTGCGGACTCTAATCTGGGAGAACTGGGTTTGATTCCCCACTCCTCCACATACAACTGCTGGATGACCTTGGGTAAGCCATGGTTCTGTCAGAGCTGTTCTTGAAAGAGCAGTTTGTGAAAGAGCAGTTCTCGAAAGAGCTCTCTCAGCCCCACCTACCTCACAGGGTGTCTGTTGTGGGGCGAGGAAGGGAAAGGAGTTTGTAAGCCACTCTGAGACTCCAAGTGAAGGGTGGGGTATAAATCCAATCTCCTCCACCTCTTCCTCCTCCTCTTCTTCTTCAGCATAATTGTCTTGGATCACACGGGGTATCTTGTGTTGACTTTGGCAGAACTGCCCATTGTATCACAGAGCATATGAACTTTCACTGGGTGTGTTATGCGCCGTCAAGTACCTTCCAACTTACGGTGACTCTATGAATCAATGACCTCCCAAGCATCCTATCATTAACAGCCTTGTTCAGGTCTTGCAAACTGAGGGCCATGGCTTCCATCCTTGATGGAGTCAATCCATCTCATGTTGGGTCTTCCTCTTTTCCTGCTGTCTTCAACTTTTCCTAGCATGTTTGTCTTTGACCCAGCATGAGATGGGCTGCCTCAGTCAAGGAAACCATGGTCTTCAGTTTGCAAGACCTGAGCAAGGTTGTTAATAAGATATTTTGGAGGTCATTAATTCATTGGTGTATAGAAATATTGATTTCTAAACATGCCTTCTCCTGTGATGTCTTTCTGATAACATGCTGTGTCTTGTTTCCTGTTGAAGCCAAATGGCCTCGATAACCATGCCATAAACACCCATTCTTTCACACTTCCATGCCAAACGCCAGACCTCATGGCTACACTTTCTGGCCCCACATGCGACAAGTCACGTACTAAATGAAGTAGCTGGAAGCTGGATCACCTGACTGCAGGAGGAGTCTCCAAACTTCTAGCCATTCCTGTGTTGCAGCTATGGCAACCAACAATTGGACACACCTATGTCCACTCGTGGTTGGCTGCATGGCCATGGCTGATCATGACTGGAATCGGGCTATAATTGTTTGATCCCAATGAGAGAGAGTCTCTCTGTTCTGTCTCTTGCTCTCTTGCTCTTGCTCTCTGCTCTTGTTCTCTCTGCTTGTTTTATTGCACCTGAAATGCAGCCCTTGAGGGACAAAGGACTGGCTTTGTGAATTGGGCCACATGGTTGAGCAAAGATGGATTTTGCCTTCAAAATCCCGTGGACTGTTTGGATATTACTGAACTTAGTAAATATGTATCTTTTAGTGTGTAGTTAAGGCAAATCGCATTAGGCTTGTTATTTTGGTAAACTCTGATGGTCTGTGTTAAGCTCTGCACTGAATAAAATTTTATTCTTGTTTCTAAATGGTCTCTGATGTTGTACCTGGATTCCAAGTCTAAATCTTTTAGCCTTCTGCTCACCATTTAAGCTACCTTTGTAAGAGTAAAAGTGTGCATCTCTGAGTGAGTTGCTAATGTGTTAAGTTCCAGATACCAACTGAGAGTTTGAACCGCTAATCTCAGGTTGGGGGGGAACTAATGTAGAGGTTCTGGTGGCATATTGTTCTGAAACTAGAGAGGGTTTAGCCTACCTCTTGGGTTGTTGTTTAATGTACTGTAAAAGTACAAGATTACCTCTCACCCCTGGACTGGCTTGAGGGGCTTAAGGCTGTTGTACATGGTGGCAGCTTGGGTGGGATAAAATCCTGTACAATTGGGTTGCCACGGATCAGAAGCAACTTGACAGCACATAATGCACTTGTAGATACACACATAACAGTTAAAGAAAGAACCTGTCTAATCCTTTTTCAAAATCCAACAAAACCCGCACCGTCCTTTTCTTCTTTGCTAGGGGCAATCTATCTCCAGTGAAGATGGCCAGAGTGTTGTATTTAAAAGTTTTCTAGTGTTCAAGCAGAGGATACCAAATTCTGCCATGCAAACGTTTTACAGGTGAAGGAGCAAGAAGTCTGGGTCTGTGTTCTTGAAAAGCCTCCCCGTTTTTCAGGAACGGGACTTTATTCTGAGGGTTTATCTGCGAGTGAATTTCAAATGGTCTCAGATGTGGATTTCTTTTGCGAAGAGCAGCACAGCATCCGTTGCAAATGTGAGGGGTGGGGAAAATGTTTTCTCACCCACGTGGTGATGTCCACGCTTCCTTGGCTGATTCTACATGCATGTGGTATTTCCTGGAGCGCCCGGTTTCTGCTGGTCTCTCTCTGCTCCTAACCGCTCACCCATTCAAAATGAAAACTTGGAAGCCCTCATGTTCCATTTCTCATTGTATTCTTAGTCCGCCGCAAGCCTCGGTCCTGGGGTGGAAAGACCAGCTGCTCTGCGGTTGGCAGGGGCTTTAATTTCCGCTCAGTGATGCCCTGAAATGTTCCATAGAAGAAAGGGAACACTGTGGTTCGCTCGGTCTTGACCGCATGTAGGTGGATGGAGTGAGTGGCCGCCTGCCTGGGCCAGCTGTGCAGGGATGAATTCAGAATGCAGCTTGGGTCTCGGGCTGAATGAACAATGGGATTCTTCAGTTGTCCCTGTGCAGAGATAATGAGGCATGCGGCTCGTAAAAGGGGGAGGGGAAGCCCAGCTAAAATTAGAGAGTTGTTTGAAAAGCACCCGAGAGAATAGTGGGAAAG
>NW_015170366.1:93428-96270 GCF_001447785.1 Gekko japonicus | reverse complement strand
TAGGAGCTAATGAAAACTGCCTTCCACTGGTCTGCCAAAGCCTTCTCTGACTGGCAGCAGCTCACCAGGGTATCCCCATATGAGCCCCGGAGGCCACTGCAGTGTTCCCTCTAAGCTGAGTTAGTGTGAGCTAGCTCAGAGTTTTTTAGCCTCCGGCTCACACACTGTTGTCTTAGCTCAAGAAGGAGGGCTCCAGAGCAAACCAATTCATGCAGTAGCCAAATCGCTCGCTCACAACTTTTATGCCAGTAGCTCACAAAGTAGAATTTTTGCTCACACGACTCCACAGCTTAGAGGGAACATTGCCACTGAGGTCTGCAAGCCAACATCTCTTAGCAATCCCCGGCCCCAGGGACGTCTGACTAGCCTTGACTAGCTTTTTCAGCCCGGGTCCCTACCTGGTGGAATGAGCTCCCCATTGAGATCCGGGCCCTGTGGGATCTTTTACAGTTCTGCAGGGCCTGAAAGACAGAGCTCTTCCAACGGGCCTTTGGTTGAGGTGGCAGACATCCCTCTTCCCTCCTGGCTAGTTTGGTGTAGTGGTTAAGTGCGCAGACTCTAATCTGGGAGAACCGGTTTTGATGCCCCGCTCCTCCACTTGCACCAGCTGGATGACCTTGGGCAAGCCGTAGTTCTGATAAGAGCTGTCCCTGAAAAAGAGCAGTTTCTGTCAAGAGCTCTCTCAGCCCCGCCTACCTCACAGGGTGTCTGTTGTGGGGAGGGGAAGGGAAAGGAGTTTGTAAGCCACTCTGAGACACCTTTGGGTAGTGAAGGACGGGGTATAAGTCCAATCTCTTCTCTTCTTCATCTCCCCTCCAGTGGCTTGGTCCCTGATATCGGGGCACTGCTGAAGTTTTAAATAAGTTGATTGACATCGGAGCTAACTGCTGCATGGCATTTTAGGGTTTTCAGATTTTAGAGTTTTATTGTTTTACGTTGTTTTAATGATTGTTCTAATGTTATTACTGTAAAATTGTTGTAAACTGCCCTGAGCCCACCTGCGGGGAGGGCGGTATATAAATAAATAGATAAATAATCAGTTCTTTCACATCATGGTTATTTGTTTGTTTCAATTTGTATCCCACTCTCCTTGCAAGCAGGCCCAGGGCAGGTTCCATCATAAAGTTCACAGTATAAACAAAATCGACTGTTAAAATATCTAAAAATCAATCTACAACATTATTATGTGATCCTTTTAACTGGAGATGTTGGGGATTGAGCCTGCCAACGTAGATGCTCTACTACTAAGGCACGACCCCTCTCAAAGAATTTCTGAAAGCAAATTTATTTCAGTTCCAGGAGACGGATTAGGTCCTGGGTATACAGAGGTCCTTAGTTGGTATTGGGTTAATGTGAAGAGATATATATATCACTTGCCTTGGAAGCACAGAGGCTTTACTCTGTATCTCCAGTTTTTCATGTTTCCCGGTTAAGGGGACATCGCTGTCCAGACAAATCACAAAGATGATCTGACTCCAATCGGAACAAGAGAAAGAAATTTTACTTATAGAGATTGAAGCGCATCTTACACAACATGTTCATGGAGGTTCATTTAATGTTGCGAACAGATTAACTTCAAAAAGTTTAACTTGCTACACATCCAGGTAACAGAGAGAAGAAAAGTCCTATAAAAGACGAAAACAGAAGGCAAGCAATGGCGAAAGAAGCTCAGCATCTAACCGATGAGAGGATGGGGGCCAACTGCCCAGCGTACCTGAGAGAGAATTCTCTTAACCCTTTCCCTCCCAGGTCCTCTGGCGTGCAGAGTTACAATGTCCAACAGTCAGACTGTTAACCCATCAAGGTCAGGACTGTCCACTCAGATTGGGCAGGCAGTAACTATCCAGGGTCTTCCAAGTGAAGTCGAAAGAAATTTTACTTACAGAAATAGAAGCGCCTCTTACACGACATGTTCCTGGAGGTACATTTAACGTTGCGAACAGATTAACTTCGAAAAGTTTAACTTGCTACACGTCCAGGTAACAGAGAGAAGAAAAGTCCTATATAAGACGAGAACGGAAGGCAAGCAATGGCCAAAGAAGCTCAGCATCTAACTGATGAGAGGGTGGGGGGCGACTGCCCAGCGTACCTGTGTGAGAGAGAATTCTCTTAACCCTTTCCCTCCCAGGTCCTCTGGCGTGCAGAGTTACAATGTCCAACAGTCAGACTGTTAACCCATCAAGGTCAGGACTGTCCACTCAGATTGGGCAGGCAGTAACTATCCAGGGTCTTCCAAGTGAAGTCTTTCCCAGCACCTACTACCTGCTCCTTATATATTTCTTTATTTATTTATTTTTCACATTTATATCCTGCCCTCCCCAGTGGGCGGAATATATCCTTCTAACTAGAGATGCTGGGGACAGGACCTTCTGCATGCCAAGCAGATGCTCCACCACTGAGTCACAGCTCCTCCCACCGAGTGTTTATTGGTTGGCTTTTAAGCGTCAAGACATAGAAAAAGCCAGACTTCATGTGGATCCTGCAGATCCAT
Organism: Gekko japonicus; assembly: GCF_001447785.1. Lineage (NCBI taxonomy): Eukaryota > Metazoa > Chordata > Lepidosauria > Squamata > Gekkonidae > Gekko > Gekko japonicus. The sequence continues at coordinate 93,779 of NW_015170366.1, read as the reverse complement.
TCCATTCATGGCACTGCTTTCCTCCCATGCAAGGATCCTCCTCCAGATGTGGCGTTCATCTCCAAGTTCTTCATACTGAAAAGGGCACGTACAGATACTCATCAAACTCCCCTTACATCTCCTTCATCATCTCTGTTGCCTAAAACCAAAGACAATTATTTCTATTATGCAGGGGTCATTTCCTGCAGGAGCACACAGGAGCAGAGCTCCAGCAGTAAAGAGCCCAGGGGGCGGGCACATGCAACAAGCCCCACCCCCTGCTCCCAGCAGCCCTCAGTCAGAGCAAGAAGCAGCCAGGTAAGCTGCAGAGCCCCCCCCCCACCCCCCTGGCCCAAAAAAGTCCAGTGGCAC
>NW_015170366.1:85702-93405 GCF_001447785.1 Gekko japonicus | reverse complement strand
CCCCCCTCCTCTACGAGGACAGATCTGCACGTTCCCCCCCCCCCAATAGCTAGGAATCCAAAACAGTCCAGTGGAGCCTGACCGGTGGGTGTTGCCTTCTGACACACTTCCAGTGATGTCAGGGGGTGTGGCATATGCAAATAAATTATGTTAATGAGTTATGCTAATGAGCTCCTGCACCTCTTTTTCTACGAAATGACCCCTGCTCTTATGACACAACTTAAGGTTATCTAAAAACTCAATGTATGTTCTGAATGTTATTAGGATCCAAGCGACTACCTGAAAATACAAGAGGAACTGCACCATAGCGTGGGTGTTGCCTTCTGACACACTTCCAGTGATGTCAGGGGGTGTGGCATATGCAAATAAGTTATCCGAATGAGTTATGCTAATGAGCTCCAGCACCTCTTTTTCTACGAAATGACCCCTGCTCTTATGACATAACTTAAGGTTATCTAAGAACTCAATGTATGTTCTGAATATTTTAAGGATCCACGCGACTACCTGAACATACAAAAGGAACTGCACCATAGCCCTACTCCATGGGGATCCACTTTGGAAACAAGGCTGGATGACCCAATACTTCAAAATCTGGGGAGAAGTTCAGAAGAGGAGACTTTTGAAAGGACTCCTACTGTTGGGTTGCCCGGTCCCCCTTGGTCACCAGCGGGGGATGGGGGGGTAGGGTTGCCTAATCCAGGTTGGAAACTCCTGGAGATTTGGGGGTGGAGGCTGGGGAGGACAGGGACCTCAGTAGGGTACAGTGCCACAGCATCCATTTTCTTCAGGGCAACTGATCTCTGTAGTCTGGAGATGAGCTGTAAAACCGGGGAATCCTCAGGTCCCACTTGGAGGCTTGCATACCTGTCCTACTGATGACAAACCAGCAAAGATAACTGAATGCTGTGGGTTAGGTTTTATTAAAGGTTGGTCTAGTGATCTTCTAGCACGAGTTCTGTACTTAGCTACCGGCAAATCAAGGATGTCGATGACAAGAAGAAAGCTCAGCTCCCTTGCAGGTCCACCACCAGGGCTATAACGTCTCAGCAATGGCAGAACTACCCACATCAAGTCTTCCCCAAAAAGAACGATGCAGAACAACTCTGGTGCTCTGCTAGCACAACATGGGATAAGAACATAAGAGAAGCCATGTTGGAGCAAGCCAATGGCCCATCCACTCCAACAATCTATGCCCCACAGTGGCCAAAACCCAGGTGCCATCAGGAGGTCCAGCAGCGGGGCCAGAACTCCAGAAGCCCTCCCACTCTTGCCCCCTCAAGCACCAAGAATACAAAGCATCACTGCCCCAGACATAAGAAATAAGAGAAGCCATGTTGGATCAGGCCAATGGCCCATCCAGTCCAACACTCTGTCACACAGTAGCCAAAACACAGGTGCCACAAGGAGGTCCACCTGTGGGGCCAGAACTCCAGCAGTCCTCCCACTGTGGCCCCCCAAGCACCAATACATAGTGTCACTGCCCCACACATAGTGCTCCATCTAGTGGCTAATAGCCTCTCATGGACCTCTGCTCCATATGTTTATCCAATCTCCTCTTGAAACTGTCTACCTTTGTCACTGCCGCCACTTCCTGTGGCAGTGAATTCCACATGTTAATTATTCTTTGGATCTACTTCAGTACATTAGAGAAATGCAGAGGAGCACTTCTTTATTTCCTGTTGGGTCCTTCCCTTCTGACCCTCTCACTATCATCAGGAGGCAACACCAACAGAAGGTAGGGCTGCCAAGCCCTCAGTCAGTGTACATCGCCCTGAGTTATCGTTCCCTAGTGGCAGTGGGGGAAATATTAAAAATCTAAAAGCTCACTGTCATCACCTGCATGATGTCATCACTTCCAGGGAATACAGTGATGGTGGTAGCTCTAGGAATTGTCTGAAACTATGGTTTAACCAGGGATTCCCCATAAATGACGTCATCCTACTGGTGGTGGCATCCTTGCACCATATCCCTGTCTGCCTCTCTCACACTAGGTTTGGCCTGGCAACCCTAGGGATAGGGTTTTGCGCTGTTGTTAGCACTCCAGAATAAGTGGTTGGCCAGTGTGTGAGGCAGGAGCAGAGCTCTTCTTATGTTCTTAGGATGCTGGACTAGATGGACCATTGGTCTGATCCACCAGGGCTCTTCTTATATTGTTAGGATGCTGGACTAGATGAACCACTGGTCTGATCCAGCAGGGCTTTTCTTATGTACCTAGGATGCTGGACTAGATGGACCGCTGGTCTGATCCAGCAGAGTTCTTCTTATATTCTTAGGATGCTGGACTAGATGGACCACTGGTCTGATCCAGCAGGGCTCTTCTTATATTCTTAGGATGCAGACCTAGATGCACCATTGGTGTGATCCAGCAGGGCTCTTCTTATCTTCCTAGGATGCTGGACTAGATGGACCGCTGGTCTGATCCAGCAGGGCTCTTCTTATATTCTTAGGATGCTGGCCTAGATGGAACACTGGTCTTATCCAGCAGGGCTCTTATATTCTTAGGATGCTGGACTAGATGGGCCACTGGTCTTATCCAGCAGGGCTCCTCTTATGTTCTTAGGATGCTGGACTAGATGGGCCACTAGTCTAATCCAGCAGGGCTCTTCTTATGTTCTTAGGATGCTGGACTAGATGGACCACTGGTCTGACCCAGCAGGGGTCTTCTTATGTTCTTAGGATGCTGGACTAGATGGACCACTGGTCTGATCCAGCAGGGCTCCTCTTATGTTCTTAGGATGCTGGACTAGATGGACCACCGGTCTGATCCAGCAGGGCTCTTCTTATGTTCTTCAGATGCTGGACTAGATGGACCACTGGTCTGATCCAGCAGGGCTTTTCTTATGTTCTTAGGATGCTGGACTAGATGGACCACTGGTCTGATCCAGCAGGGCTCTTCTTATGTTCTTAGGATGCTGGACTAGATGGATCACTAGTCGGATCCAGCAGGGCTCTTCTTCTGTTCTTAGGATGCTGGACTAGATGGACCACTGGTCTGATCCAGTAGGGCTCTTCTTCTTATCTCCTCTGTATGCACATTTAGATTGTAAACTCCTCTGGGCAGAAATCAATTTTTACCATCTCTTTTATCTTTGTTTTGGGTACTCTCCAAGGCACCATGTACATTGATGGTGTCATCTTAACAATGTTAGCACGAAACTTATAGACTTGGGATGCAAGATTGTCCTTGGCAACTTAATTTGAAACACTGAAAGGTTGCCGTGACTGGCTGCTTTTATCAACCAGATCTTCTTATTAGGGATAATTACTTCACTCCCTGAGTGAACAGAAACACACAGCAGTTTTAATTCTTCCTTGATTTAATTAGGTGGCCTCCCGTCGCAATTGTATACCATTGGAATACCTCGATGAAAGGAATTGAGATCCATATTGTGTTGTAGCTGGTTTCCTTTTTTTTTTCTTCCTCTTTTGCTCCGGGGGATTAAAATGTCACTGGAGATCAGAGAAGGTGGGGCGGGCAAACGGTAAGTATCCTGCGACATAAGTGGATTTTTGCAAGACTGTTGCATTTGCCTGAGCACCTGAAGCTTCCCAAATTTCACATCATTCTAGGAATGCCAGCCTCCAGGTGGGACCTGGGGATTCCCTGGAATTACAGCTCATCTTCAGACTACAGAGATCACTTACTCTGGCGAAAATGGCTGCCAAGAAGAAGAAGAGGAGGAGGAGAAGGAGGAGGAGGAGGAGGAGATTGGATTTATACCCTGCCCTTCACTCAGAGTCTCAGAGAAGTTTACAATCTCCTTTCCCTTCCCCTCCCCACAACAGACACCCTGTAAGGTACGTGGGGCTGAGAGAGCTCTTTCGAGAACTGCCCTTGAGAGAACAGCTCTGAAAAAAATTATGACTGACCCACGGTCACACCAGCAGCTGCATGTGGAGAAGTGGGGAATCAAACTCGGTTCTCCCAGATTATAGTCCACTACACCAAACTGGAGGGTGGACTTTATGGCACTGTACTCCACTGAGGTCCCTGTCCTCCCCAAATCTCCAGGAGTTCTCCAACCTGCATGTGACGGCCCCACATCATTCTCAGTTGACTGATGTTCATAACCAAAATTTATTTATATTATTTATTGTCCAGCTTTCGCACAGGGATTATACATAGAGAGTCAGTACAATTCAATAACCAGTGCGTTAGGACCCTTGAAGTCTAGAACCAACCAGAAGGGACTGAACCAGTAGAAGTAAGTATTCACATGACACATTTAAATGGTAGAGACACATTAAGTGGTACAGAAATTACATAATAGGAACCCACTTACGGTAAGCTGTACCCAGCAATATAGACCACAGACTCAATCACGTATCCAAATAAGTTTGAGAACTGTTTTTGTACAGTGCAATGCTAGTACCTCTGCAGAAAAACCCTCTTGAATAGTTCAGTTTTGCATAACCAAGAGGTTAGAGTTTCTTCCTGATGAATAAGAGAAAGGCTAAAGTTTGGGGGATTTTCAGTTAAAAGAAAACCGAGGAATGATGAGATGGCATTTTATAAAAATATGCACGAAAAAGGGAAACGGAAGAACCTTTTCTCTTTCAGTAGAACTTGGGATACCCATTGATATATCGATTGGCTGTAGATTCACAAGAGAAAAAAGAATCTATTGTTTCTTCATTTCATTTCAACGAACTTGTGGGACTCACTGCTAGAGGATTTCATAATGGCTAGGAGTTGAGTGGGCTTTCTCAAAGGGGACTGGACAGATTCATGGAGGAAACTTCCTTCAATGGCCATGAGCCATGGTATCTAAATAGAACCATGTTTCTTTATATATACATTTGTGATTTCGGTGTTGCAAAGAAGCTAGCTGCCTGCCTTCCAACTGTCTCTAGTCCCGGTCATACAGGCCAGAAAATGCGGGGGGGGGGGAGCGTGGTTGTTTGCCCTGAAGCAAAGTAACGCGTGGCAGCCTTATCACATGTCCCTTTGAGGTCCCGTGGTTGGGCCGTTAGGTGCTGATCACACGGCTACCCTGCAGCGCGGCAAAGAAGCAGACAGCGCAATCACACCGACAATAACTAGGTGCCGCTTCCATGGCAAACGGGATTTTTTTTCCTCACCAAAAGTTGTGTATGCACATGATCATTTGTGCGCATCCTGTGGAGACTTAAAAAAACCCCACAACAATTCGGTTTGCGACAGGACATGGACGGATGCCACAGGATTCAAGGGGAAACACGATCAGACACCCGCCCTTGCCCCACGTTTTCCAGAAACTAGTACCTCATATGTGGTAATTTTTTACTCCGCATCTTTGGCAAGTAGCCATGGGTGTGCTATGCCTCCCAGATGTTCCAGTGTGATCGCGCCTGGAAAATCCGTGGGACGATTGTGCCTTCAGCGCAGCAAATACTCCGTGTGAGCAGGGCCTCTCTTGATAAAGGACATTCCCTGTTTCCTCCTCCTTTTCCTGTACCAGTTTTGTTGTCCCCATTTTGGCCTGGAGAACTTTTCTTGACGTTGAGTCACTACTGTTGCTGTTCCTCAGGGTTCAGGTCTCTCTCCAGGACCCCTTGGAAGTTAGATCTCTGGAGGCCAATTCACACATCACGGAGTCCTTGTATTCTCCCCACATATGTTAGCCATGGGTCCTGTTGACTTGATGTGCTCCGGGAATTCATTGTTCAGAATTTAACCCAGGGGATTGGGGCCCTGGTTTGGATCGGGACCATGGCATGCAAGGCGACAGGAACTTAAGCCTTCCAGCTGTGCCATTTCCCAGACTTGAAATTGTCCCAGTTCGGTGTAGTGGTTAGAGAGCCAGTTTGCTGTAGTGGTTTGGAGAGCAGACTCTAATCTGGGAGAACCGGGTTTGATTCCCCACTCTTCCACATGCAGCCAGCTGGGTGACCTTGGGTCCGTCACAAGTTCTCTCAAGAGCAGTTCTCGAAAGGGCTCTCTCAGCCTCACCTACCTCACAGGCTATCTGCTGGGGGCATAGGAAGGGAAGGGGATTTTAAGCTGCTCTGTCTCCGAGCGAAGGGCGGGGTATAAATCTAACTCTCCTCCGAGGGAGTTGCTATGTGAGAATGCACAGGAAGCTGCCTTGTACTGAGTCAAACCCTTGGTCCATCAAGGTCAGCCTTGTCTACTCAGACTGACAGCCGTCCTTGCAGGGTGTCAGGCAGAGGTCTTTCCCATCACCTCCCACTTCATCGATTGAACTGGAGATGCAGGAGATTGAAGCAGGGACCTTCTATTATTGCTAGGCTATCATGGCAGCCTGCAGCAGAGTCACACACACTGTGTCAGTTCATCTACTATAAATTCATAGCAGTCTTAGGGTGCGTTCAGACAGGGCGTTTCAGCCGGCATAAACTGTACCGGTTGGAACCGCTGCAGTTTATGCCGGCTGAAACACGATCACACTTACCTCCTCCTTGTCTGCGGAGCCCATTGCTGTATGCCCGTTCACACACAGTGGGTGTTGGCGGTTTGTTGTTGTTTTTTAAACTCAGTTTGTGCATGCGCATAGGCAGCCATCCACAGAATGGCGATCTTCACGCATGCGCAAAACACCCCGTCCAGAAAAGCATGCCCTGAAGAGAGGACTTACCTTTAAAGTTTAAAGAGCAAACTTGCCTCCCTTAGGTCCCGGACTCCTCTAAAACGTTAAACTAAGGACCTTTTCTTTTCTTTTTTAAACAAACGCCAGGGCGAAGCTTCGCCCAAGCGCATATCTCCAACTTAAAAAAAAATGGCGGGCGAAAATCGGAAGCCTCAGGCTTCCGAACGGAAGTGGCTCTACAACGGTGGAGAGCAATCAGACAGTGGGGGTAAAGCAATTACAACCATTGCATTCAGGATACCACCACTTGGGGACCTAGTGGTAGAATACAACGGTGTAAAGCTCTTTACAACGGTTAGGGACGGAAGGCAGATGTTCGCCGTGTGAACGCCGGTAAGTACACCGATTCCAACCGGCACCGATACTGTTGTAAATGCCCCATCTGAATGCACCCTTAGTGATGGTTTATTTATTTAATTTGATTTCTCCCTGTGAACAGGGCTCAGGGTGGGTTGCACGGTCACACCAAAAAATTGTGACGACAATCACATGTAAATTAAAACAATTAAAAACAACATTCTAAAACAGTGGTCGAAAACAACAACACTACAAAAAAGCCTCATCAGCTGTGCTCAGTTTAGGCTCATCATATGTTATGATTCTCATAACAGTAGCTTTCTTCTCTGACCCGGATAGACCAGGCAAGCACGATCTTGTCTGATCTCGGAAGCTAAGCAGGGGCTGACCCTGGCAAATACTTGGATGGGAGACCTCCAAGGAATACCAGGGCTGGGACACAGGGGCAGGTAACAGCAAGCCACCTCTCTGAAATGTCCAAGCCCCGCCAGGGGTCACCAGAACTCAACCATGACTTACACACACACACACACACACACACACACACACACACACACACACACACACTCACCAAAAAAAACAATCAACAGTAGCTTTCTTTTTCTGCAAGCCTATCAAACTGGCAAACACGTCAAGCTGCTACCCTGTAACAATCCAAAGAAACAGTAATGCGAACAGTCCATCCTGTCCCCAAAACTTAATACCAATGGGTCTGTGCTCCCCATCTGTTAAGCTGATGCCACAAATGTAGGCCTGGTGCATGAAGCATCAAGTTGTAGCTTATTCTCTGCAAACCAGAGAGAGAGAGAGAGAGAG
>NW_015170366.1:85053-85672 GCF_001447785.1 Gekko japonicus | reverse complement strand
GAGGGAGGGAGGGAGGGAGGGAGACTTGCTCCAATTTGTTCTCCTCTCTCTCCCCCCTCCCCCCCTTCCCCCACCAGATAGCTGCCAAAATCCAACGTGTCACAGAGCTGACTCAGCAGGGTCACTTCAGCACCAAGGGCAGCGCATCAGTGGCTTGTCAAATACCCAATTGATCAGAGGGTCGCTTTAATTATTGATAAAGCACTTCTGAACCTGATGGAACAGCGATGGCTTTTCACAAATTGCGCGAGATTATGCAAAAATCACTGAATAGCAAAAGAGAAAAGCTTTTTTAGCCGTTTATTTTTCATTGAGCCACGTGCCTAAAACATTCACATTTGCACCATCTTTTCCTAGCCTTTCTCTGCACGTGTGTTGTGGGCAGCAGCTAGGGAGGTTCACAAATGGCTGCCACCACTCTGGTATGGGTCTCCTTGTGAGGCCCCAGAGCACCCACCCCACCCCTTGTTATAGTTTGGTGTGAGAGCCATTTTGGTGAAAGAAGAAGATGAAGAAGAAGAGATTGGATTTATACCCCGCCCTTCACTACCCAAAGGTGTCTCAGAGCGGCTTTATGCAAGGTATAAGCTTTCGTGTACACGCACACTTCCTCAAATAC
>NW_015170366.1:83919-85034 GCF_001447785.1 Gekko japonicus | reverse complement strand
GAAACTGCCCTTTTTCCAAGAACTGCTCTTATCAGAAATACAGCTTGCCCAAGGTCACCCAGGAGGAGTGGGGAATCAAACCCGGTTCTCCCAGATTAGAGTCCGCGCACTTAACCAATACACTCAAACTGGAGTGGTTAAGTGCACGGACTCTAATCTGGGAGAACCGGGCTTGATTCCCCACTCCTCCACTTGCAGCTGCTGAGGTGACCTTGGGCAAGCCATAGTTCTGTCAGAGCTGTTATCCCAAGGACAGATCTGGGAAGAGCTCTCTCAGCCCCTCTCTCAGGAATGCTCTAGAAGTAGTATGTTCCTACCTATGTAGGAAGTAGGAATAATGTAAGAATATAAACTTCCACCTGTATTCAGAAGTGAGGCTGAGCTTTAAGAGCCTGTCACCTCATTTTTGTACCAAAAGTTCTAGTCCAGCCCCAAAACAACATACATTAAGTGCTTTGAAGATTCCCATATCATAGCTTAACAAAGTCTGAGTCCAGTGGCACCTTTAAGACCAACAAAGTTTAATGCAAGGTATAAGCTTTCGTGTGCAAGCACACTTCCTCAAATACATTGAAATGGAAGCTACCAGTCCATACATACAGATAAAGAGGGCGAGCAGCAAATCAGCATACAGGATGATAAAGGTGTTTGACAGGTGCAAGGACCAAACTGGAATAACAAGCTCAGCTTATATGGTCCCCATTTGTTTGGGTTTAATTCTGGGAGAAAACATAGTGAAGGAAATAGTCACATCAATCTCGGAGATTGATGGGCAGATGTACCCTTTTTAAGGCTGAGGGGTTCTCACTGAAGAGATTGTTGACGGAGTTCACTGAAGGGATCTGTGAGTGTGTGATTTCTGATTTCCTTTCCATACCATTACCAAGGATCACCTTCGGAGTGGCTTGGGGCGGGCAGAGGGGACTCAAGTAGGGAGAGAAAGTGGCAAAGATCTCCTCTGTGAACTGTCTTCTGATAGAAGAAGAAGAAGAAGAAGAAGAAGAAGAAGAAGAAGAAGAAGAAGAAGAGGAAGAAGAGGAAGAAGAGGAAGAAGAGGAAGAGGAAGAAGAAGAGGAAGAAGAAGAAGAAGAAGAAGAGGAAGAGGAAGAGGAAGA
>NW_015170366.1:78574-83606 GCF_001447785.1 Gekko japonicus | reverse complement strand
CCCCTCCCCACAACAGACACCCTGTGAGGTGGGTGGGGCTGAGAGAACTCTGACACAAACTGCTCTTTTTCAAGGACAGCTGTGCCAGAGCTTGTGACTGACCCAAGGTCACATCAGCAGGTGCAAGTGGAGGAGTGGGGAATCAAACCCGGTTCTCCCAGATTAGAGTCCCCACACTTAACCACTACACCAAACTGACTCTAGATGGCCCAGGCTAGCCTGACCCTATCACATTGTGGGCTGCTAAGCAGAGTCAACCCTGGTTAGTATTTGGATGGGAGACTACCAAGGTAGTCCAGGGTTGCTATGCAGAGCCAGGCAACGGCAAAACACCTTTGAATGTAGGGTTGCTACCCTGCTACCCCCCCTGATGGGGGCGGGTTTCCCCTCTATTTTGGGCCCCCCAATCTGCTGCCACCCAGCTGGCCAGTGGTGGAGCTCCGCCCCCGAACAGCCCCACTGTGCCTGATGTGCCTGGAGGTGACATCATCAGGCGGGGAATGCTCTAGCATTCGGCTAAAAGCTCTATGGTGACCATAGAGTTTTTAGCCAAATGCTAGAGCGTTCCCTGTAGAACGTGCCCAGTGCAATGACATTACTTCTGGGTCACTTCTGGGTGACGCGCCTGAAGACCCAGAGAGAAAGGCGGGAGCCCCCCGCCAGCAGACGGGTACGACCTGGCAACCCTGTCTGAATGTCTCTTTCCTTGAAAACCCCATGAGGGGTCGCCATAAGCCGGCTGCGACTTGACGGCACTTTCCAACCACCAAGATCTGAGCCAAAGTATTCTCATTACTATTAACGGCAACTTGCAGACATGAAAATTCTAGTTCTCTGCAGCTCACTGAATGCAGAGTGAGATGATGTCGTTTACCTTTTTCCCCTTCCCCCATTTGTTATATTCTAGTTCCTCGACGGTCATAATTGGAGGCTGAGATCTGTAATCTCCTCTTTCTTTTCCTGCACCTGTCTGATATTTCTTCTTCCTAGATTGAGGAATCCTATTTTTACATTCCCCCCACTTAATGACAATTCTATACTTACCGCACATTGATTGACATGTTTATGCACCCTGCTGCCATTTCCTTTTTTTCTTTTTCTTTTCTTTCGGTACATAGGTAAAATATCATTGCTGCAACTGCACCTCTGGTCTAGGTGAAGGATGTTCAGGAACCTTTGTTTTTAACCCTAATAGTACATATACAGTAAATGTGGGGGAAGGGGTGTGTGGAAGTGTTGTGTACTGGTTAGAGCGTTGGATTAAGAATAAATGCCAGATAGCATCAATATATTCTAGCGATTATTCTTCTCAAGACCCTCTCAGTAGGAAGATCATCTGGCGATAGTTTTTCTTCTTTTCCTTTCTGTAGGGCCTCTCCCTGAGATCTAATTCCTAGTTTGGTGCCGGTTTGGTGTAGTGGGTAAAAGCAGTGGACTTTAATCTGGAGAACTGGGTTCCATAGCCCGACCCTTGGGTCAGTCAGAGTTCTCTGAGAGCAACCAGAGATCTGGGAATGGATAAAAAAGTTAACTTTCATGGTTGAAATGGACAAAATGACAAGAAAACTTAACAATCAAGAGGCAGAAGAATTTTTCGCAGATTGGAAAGACTTCAAAGACTATTTGGAGGTGAAGAACAACTTATTTAGCTTTGACAACTATTAATAGAAAGGTATTTAGAATGTGTATAAGTGTATAAGGATAATAGTGTTACCTAATAAGTTTAAGTAATAGATGAAAGGTGAAGGGAAATGGAAAACAAAAAATTTGGGAGGGAGGTTGGAGCACTGCAGGAAGCCAGAAGAGGGGAAGGATAGGGGTAGAAAAGGATATAAAATGACTGAAAAAATGTTATATTGTTTGATTTAATGTTATATCCTAATAAAAATTGTTTTTTAAAAAAGGTCTCTGAGTGCTCTTCTCTCTAGAGTAGTTCTCTCAGAGCTCTCTCAGCCCCACCTACCTCACAGGGTGTCTGCTGTGGGGGGAGGAAGGGAAGCCATTTTGAGACTCTGAGTGAAGGGTGAGGTATAAATCCAATCTCTTCTTCTTCTAGGCAGGAACATGTACTCTCAGGCAGCCAGAGAGTAAAATGGTGGTGGGATTGCTAGCTCCAGGTTAGGAAGTACCAGGAGATTTTGGGGTGGAACCTGAGGAGGGTGGGGCTTAGGGAGGGAAGGGACTTCAATGGGGAATAATGCCATAGAGTGCACCTTCCAAAGCAGCCATTTTCTCCAGGTGAACTGATCTCTGTCATAATCCCAGGAGATTTCCAGCCACCATCTGGAGGTTGAATGCCAAAAACAACATCCGTGACAAAATTAACGAAGAGTCAATAAAGATAAATCGCAAAAATAGCATGTGAGCAATAATAGAAGATTTTTTTTTTACAGAAATTACTTCAGTAAACATTTTTGAAATTTACCCTTATTGACTCTTCGCTATTTTTGTCACGGATGTTGTTTTTGGAATTCCACTTCCTCCTGTGATCTCTCATTTTTGGCTTCTACCATCTGGAGGTTGGCAGCCTTAAATGGTGGCACAGGTTGATGATGTCATTTGCGTGTGGGACCTGGCGGCCATTTTAAGCAGCCTTCCCAGAAACCCGCTGAATTAAACACAGGTCTCTGATCTGGGGGCTTGGTTGTCCCCTTTGACTGAAATGGAGGGGTATCATGGCAGATAAATCTGGCAGGGAAAGCGTGCAGCGGTAACAATGAACACGCGGCTTACATATTTATCTTCACATAGTAATTGAGACGAACGTATTAAAACCATGCGCTCGCCGGATCGTCGTGACGCTGTCGGCCGGGGAAAGCACTTTGATTATTAAACCAGGGCTCCTTCAAGAGAATCCAGCCATAAATTTCCTTACCGCTCCGCCTGAAAATTATGGCAAGCTGAGGGAACCTCTCTTGCAGATGGGGCAACCCTGTGACTCCTCCAGTTATCCCTTACTTAAAAGCTATCAATTTAGAGCTGCCGTATTCTCCTGCCCCCGGAGTCGAATGAACCTTTTCAGCCTTTAATTAAGGGTGACAAAGTCTTTGAACACCACCGGCGTTCATCTGTTCGGGTGCGCAAAAAGCCGAGGGTAACAAAAGAATTTAATCAAACTACAAGCCTAATAAAGACTCCGTTGCCTGAACTAAATGATGTTATTGTGGCAGGCGCTCATAGTTTTACATTTAAAGAAGCAGGTCAGAGTGTTCATTCATCTTGATTAGCAATGCCAACCTAATTACTTCTGGAGGAAACAGTAATTAGCTGGAGTCTCACCTCATTAATCATGACATTCTTGTAGCAGACTATTTTTATCTGATAAATGGCTTGGATTGGAACAAGGTGTATATTTGAGTTGTAGTTAATTGTACACAGCTTGCCACGGTTCACATTTGTTATCATTTAACTGCTTCCTTCCTATCACACACTTGGGCAATGAGGGGGGGAGGTCACTCTCAGGGGATGTAGGGAGCGTACAGAGTTGGGATCCACCACTGGAAGACACCTGGGCCAAATCTGTCCTACCAAAGAGTACCATCTTCTCCATTTGCGGCCTAGCAGAAGAGGGGTGTTATGTCCGCTGACCGCCACCAGGGGCCAGCGAATACTCCCGCTCTTGACGCTGTAGGAACAATGGGGACTAGGCTCCTAGTCTCTCCACTTGGGAACCAATAGGACCGTGGCGGGAGATTTGAACCCAGCAACGGGACCTAGGGGGGTGTCCCTAGGTGTGTATATAGTTGGCCAGCCAGCCAGTAGTGGTTGTCTTTGTTGTGTACCAGTAAACCATGCTGATCACTACATCCGTCTCCGTGGTTTACACATGCGTCTAAGCCACTACACTTCAAGGGTTGTGGAAGGTGTGGTGTCCATGGCTAGTGGACTTGCCACAGGTAGGGTTGCCAGTGAGGGATAGAGAGGGTAGTGTAGCCAGATCCAGGTTGGGAAACTTCTGGAGATTTGGGGATGGAGCCTAGGGAGGACATAGGGTTCCCAGCCTCCAGGGACTGGGACAGAGATTAGTTTCCCCCTGGAGAAAATGGCTAGTTTGAAGGGTGGTTTCTATGGCATTGGACCATGCTGAGGCTCCTCCCCTCTGCAAACCCCACCCTCTCCTGGTTCCGCCCCCAAAGTCTCCAGGTATTTTCCAACCCAGACCTAGCAACCCTAGGAGGACCGGGACCTCAGTAGGGTACAATGCCATGGAATCCACCTGCCAAAGCATCCATTTTCTCCAGGGAACTCACTACTGTAGTCTGGAGATGAGCTGTAATCCTGGGGGGTCCCCAGGTCCCACCAGAAGGCTGGCATCCCTACCAGAAGGCAGTTTGTAGGGGAGGCAGAAGAGAGTGGAGACTTGGCTTTCCGCTTCCCAAATAAATGTTCTTCTTTGTGGAAAAATACGTCGTTAGCGCCTCTTTGGTTTCTCTGTAATTATCAGCCTCTCCAAGGCCAATGCAATCTTGGGGTGGATCAACAGAGGCATAGCAGCCAAATGGCAAAATGTCAGAGTCCTGCTGTATGCTGCATTAGTCAGGCCGCACCTGGAGTATTGTGTGTTCATGTAGGGTTGCCAGGCTCCAGGCGGTGGCTGGAGATCTCCCAGAATTGCAACTGGTCTCCAGGTGACAGAGATCAGTTCCCCTGGAGAAAATGGCGGCTTTGGAAGGTGGAGTCTATGGTATTATGCCCCAAAGAAGTCCCTCCCCTGCCCAAACCCTGCCCTCCACAGACTCAGCCCCCAACATCTCCAGGAATTTCCCAACTCCGAACCTAGTTGATTTCCCAACCTCCTTGTGCTCTCAGTAGGATTGCTAACCTTCAGGTGGGGCCTGGAGATCTCCCAGAATTAAAACTGCTCTCCAGACAACAGAGAACGTAAGAGAAACCATGTTAGATCAGGCCAATGGCCCATCCAGTCCAACACTCTGTGTCACACAGTGGCCAAAACCCAGGTGCCATCCGGAGGTCCACTAGTGGTGCCAGAACTCCAGGCGCCCTCCCACTGTTGCCCGATGTTGTGTCCACT
>NW_015170366.1:77151-78393 GCF_001447785.1 Gekko japonicus | reverse complement strand
TAAGAGAAGCCATGTTGGATCAGGCCAATGGCCGATTCAGTCCACTGTTCTGTGTCACACAGTGGCCAAAACCCAGGTGCCCTCAGGAGGTCCACCAGCAGGGCCAGAACTCCAGAAGCCCTCCCAATGTTGCCCCCCAGGCACCAAGAATACAGAGCACCACTGCCCCAGACACAAGAGAAACCATGTTGGATCAGAGCAATGGCCCATCCAGTCCAACTCTATGTCACACAGGGACCAAAAGCCAGATGCCAGAGTTCAAGGCTGGAATCCCTAGTGTTTTTTGGATATAAAATCAGCTCATACTGCTAAAGCGTGGCTTTGCTCCAGGAGAGAACTGCCAGAGAGTACCAGTTTTCTTAAAGACCTGGTAGCTGTTATTTTACTTTCTGTGGAGAAAAAGAGACTATCGATCCCCATCGACTTGAAAGCCAAGGCAGCTGAAGTCAGCTTTCTTTACCAGGGCAAGATAGGTTCCAAGGAACCAGAATCCCATCACTGCTGATGACTTGTCCGTGTCGTCGTATTGATTTGGCTTAACTGTGTGGTTTTCAAATATTTGTTTTTAATATTTTATTGCTTCCTGGCCCTAGATAGGCAAAAAAATAACAGCAGCTGAACTCTTGTAGTCAGTATAAAATGTTCTAAAACAAGCATTTTCAAGTGTTTGATGGGACACATACATATGTTTTTTTGGGGAAACCCCCAATACTCACTTCCCACCAGTTCTCCCTCAACCTGCAAATCTAACCTTTCCCAAAGAGGAGGACAATTTGTCATGAGGATAGCTCCTCAGACAGAGGCCAGGTTCCTATCAAGGGCCTATCATTCCTGTAAATTATCCTTCCCCAGCATGGCTTCCTGCTGGACTGAACAAATGAGTACATTTTGCAGCTCCCATGCTGGATCAAAAAGCCAGGCAGACTACAATTCTCATCATACACAGTGATCCAGTACGTTAGGCTTGCCAGCCTGCTATTACAACTGATCTCCAGGTGACAGAGATCAGTTCACCTGGAGAAAATGGCCACTTCGGAAGGTGGACTCTATGACATTGTACCCCATTGAAGACCCTCCCTTCCCCAAACCCCGCCCCTCCTCAGGCCCCACCCCCCAAATCTCCAGGTATTTCCCAACCCAGAGCTGGTAAACCTACACTAAGTTCAGGGCATGGACCAACAGAAGGTGCTAGTTCGATGTGTAGGCAATGGTGAATGCTGAAGATGCAAATACAATGGAAAG
>NW_015170366.1:44576-76736 GCF_001447785.1 Gekko japonicus | reverse complement strand
CCCCTGCTGGAGCAGATGACGAACATCAAGGAGCAGCTGTCAAAAATGAATCAATGTATCACACACAGCAGACACAACTCAACCAGACTCTTAAAATCATGGATCAAACAGCTGAGAAAGTGAAGGAGGTTGACGCCACTGCTCAAAAGGTGAAGAAAAAGGTGCAAAAGCTGGAAAAAAAGCAAATTTCAACAGAAGAACAACTTTTACAGTTACAAATGGAGAAGGCAAACCTGGTCCTTTGTTTCCAGGGTGTTCCAGAGAGCAGAGGAGAGAATCTGAAGCAAATGATGAGCAAGGCATTGGCCCCAGTGACAGATTTGAAGGCGGACTATCTTATGAGCGAAATGGATGTGGTCTACAGGTCCTACTCCATATACATAAAGAAGAACAATCTGCCTGGGGAAATTGTAATGAGATTCTCGAAGAGACACGTGAGGGATTGTATCCTAAGGGCGACGGCAGGGACACCTTTGAAAATTGGGGACAGTACTATTCAGATCCTGAAAGATATTCCATTTGAAATAAGACAACGGAGAAAGAAGTACAAAGATTTAATTCTTTTTCTTCAAACAAATGCAATCAGTTTCAGGTGGCTATACCCAGAAGGCGTAACCTTTAAACTTCAGGGGGGGAAAGAAAAGATTGACTCTGTTTCCAAAGCACGGGACTTTTTGAGAATCCAGCTGGGTGAGCCAGAGGAGGTGGATAAAGAGTAAAGGACAGTAAGTCCAGTGGCGAGCTGGACTCGGGGTCTTCTGGAGAGGACTCTCTGTTTGAGAAGGGGGCAGCAGCTCCTAAAAGTCCTTATAAACTGCGGAAGAGACAAGATAAGAAAAAATGAGGGCTGAATGGTGCCTCTGATAAATATTGTTATTTTTTAACATGGAGATGCTGAGAGGTCTTTTCATAACAGTTAAAGTTAAGATTTAAAAGTCATAAAAGCATGTCTGACTAAGTTAATAAAAAGTAGCATTTCAAGATTTGGCATTGTATATAAGCTATGTTGAGGATCTCCTCTCTTGGGTTTTTAGTCAGTAGTGTTTATCTTTCCTTTCTCCCCTAAATGTAGTACCCCTCCCTTATTTTCATTATAGTTTGTAGTCTATATAGAAAATGCAATAAAAAAATCCCCTTGGGGCGGGCAAAAAAAGAAAAGAAAAGAAATGGACACTGAGAACCAGGTAAGTTAATTTGTTTAAAAAAATGTACTTGGCAGCAATGTTCCCTCTAAGCTGTGGAGTCCTGTGAGCAAAAAATCTACTCTGTGAGCTACTGGCATTAAAGTTGTGAGCAAGCAATTTGGTTACTTCATAAATTAGTTTGCTCTGGAGCCATCCTTCCTGAGCTAAGACAAAAATGTGTGAGCCAGAGGCTAAAAAACTGTGAGCCAGCTCATACTAACTCAGCTTAGAGGGAACACTGGCTTGGCAATGATTGTATCATAACTACCAAACAGTGGGATAGCTTTTAAATAATAGGCACTAGCCTTTATACTGATAGATTTTAAAGACGGGAGATTGCAACTGAGTGAGTTGGGGATTGCTGCGAGTTTACCTCTTTAGTAAGATTTGAAGTTTCTACCTAAGACTCTAGTCTTCCGCTTCACTGTGAGAGATTTTTTTTTAATGATTTAAGATTTTTAAAATTAATTTCCATAAGAAAGAGTAAGGTAGGGGTGGGACAAGGTATGGGTTATGACACCCAGGAAACAGCAGAGCACAGAGAATCATCTAACAAGCAAACATACATCATTCCTTTGTTTAATAGATGTTTTCTAATTAGCATTATGATTTATATGTTCAAAGTCTTATCTCACTAGTCTCTTGTTTGGGTCCACATGCAAAATGGTTTCCATACCGATTCCAGCTCTCGGTCAGCATGGTCTTTTAGCTTTTCCGATAAAATGTCCACTTCAGCAACTTCTAGAATCTTTTCAATCAGTTCATCATCTCTTGGCATCTGGTTCACTTTCCAATATTGCTCAGAGAGATTTCTGGATGGGAAATTATACCTTCTGGCAGAGAGTCTGCCTAACAAGCTCCTTGGTCATCCCAACCATTATTTATTTTACTTGATTTATACCCAGCCTTTTTCCCTGATGGGAACCCATGGCGGCCTGCATGATTCTCTTCTCCATTTTGTTCTCACAACAACCCTCTGAGGGAGGCTAGGCTGAGAATGTGTGACTGGCCCAAGGTCACCCAGCAAGCTTCCATGGCAGAGTGGAGATTCGAACCTGGATTCTCCCAGATCCTAGTCCTGCACTCTGAACGCTATACCATACTGCTGAAAAACCCTTCCTCCACGGGAGATGTGGAGGGGTGTGTGTTGGAGGTTCGGTCATTGCCGTTTTGCCTTCACAGTTCACCCTGTAGCATCCTCACCAGATATGGGGGCCGGTTTCCCAGATATTCTGCAAGAAATGATGGTTGCATGCTGCCAACAAATATCATTATCCTGTTAAGGTTTGTCAGTTACTTAGGCTGATGTGATCAAAAGCACACTGCACTTTGTAGAAGCTGGAAGAGCTGATTGTCTACCGGGCACTAGGCTATAGACAAGAGAAAGTGCTATTGCTTCACTTTCCCTGGCAGAACGGAGCGTGATCATAATACGATCTCCATCCCTTTCAAGATACCGAGGCTTTAACACTGCCAGTTGCTGTTATTTGTTTGAAGAACACTTTAATTAGAATGTTTCTACATGGTCTCCCTTCAATTCAAAGTCTCCAAACAATATGTCTGGAGATAGGTAATTAACACCATCTGTTACTTAATAATTTAGCAAAATCTACCTGTCTATATATATTTAAAACTGTGTCTTGGGGAGTTTTGTGTTCAAACTTTTGCTTGACGAACAATCACATATATAGAAATGCTTCTGGATGTAGGAGGACTAGGAATGGGAATGAACCAGTTCACGAGCCAAAATTCGGTATGAACTTGGTCCGGTTCAGAGTCCCCGAACGAATGTTCAGGGAAGGCGCCTTCCCTGAACATTTACCAGACTTTTGTCAGGTTCAGTTCGGCTCTTTGGCCCATTTCAATCTAACAGGTGAGCAGTGCAGGTCCACAGCTGACCTGCTAGGTTTAAATGACTGCAAGCCATCTCACCAGTCAGTTTCGCTTTCCCCTGCTTTGAAGCAGGAATTTTTAGGTCCGTGCCTGTGACGTCCTCCTTATTGAGGTGATTATTTTTCCTTTAAAACACGCTCTGTTCACATAAAGTTGGTAGATTACTGCTGCCACCAAGAATTAAAAATTCCAAATCTCTCTATTATGGTAGAATGATCCAATGTCTGGGCACTTCAGAGGACTATGTTCAGAGGAAGGACTGTTCTGACTGCTGGGATAAGTTTAAAGAAAAAATGATTTATTTTTAAAAGAACAAAATAGGTTGCTGGGTATATTTGAACTGTTGTTGAAGAAAGGAACTTATAAATATAACTGATAAAGCTAGGCGTCACACACTGTCTTTCAAAACACCAAAACTCAACTCTGACAGCCTTAGCCACACAGGCTAAACTCTGCTTTTCTTAGCCACACAGGCTAAACTGTTTGTCTTTGCTACACAAGAGAGACTCAAACTGCTTCTTCTGCCATACAAGCTAAACACCAAAACTCTCCACACTTTTCTCTCCAAAAACACAGAATCCCCTCAGAGACACCCCTCCTCCCACTCTCTCAGCCGTCAGCCAATCACATCACACTCATCTCCCTCTATCACTCTCCTTACGTTACTGCAGTCAAACTAAACATTTAAACAAACACACAGATCAAACATGAAATCATTACAGTGCCCATCCCTATCCTCACCGATTGCTTTTAAAAAAAAGGTCATTTTTTCAGATATCTTTTTTGATTACTTAGATTCATCAGAATTTTGAATCCAAAGTTTGTTCCTTGTATGAACTGATTGGTTCTGTTCTGCTATTACAAAGAAACTCTAGTTTGTTCACAATATGAAGAAGCTGCCCCTCTCCCTCCTCCCCTTGAACATGGAGCAAAGATGGAAGATTTCTTTGGTTCGGATGTCTGTGAGCCTCAACTCTCCCTGGAAGTTGACTAAACTGAGGCAGTCGCATTTTGGTCACATTATGAGTAGACAAGAGTCACTGGAAAAGGCAGTCATGCTAGGAAAAGCTGAAGGCAGTGGGTAAAGAGGAAGGCCTGACGTGAGTTGGATTGCAGAATGCAAAAAAACCCCAAAACACATTATTGATGATTTCCTTGAGGTTGAGTACTTTCCTTCAACTGTTGCCCATTCTAAATTCTCAGCCTTTGGCTTTCGTTTCTGTTACCTTGATTGTCCTCTTCTTAAGACCTCGGGTAATGTTTGCAGGGAAGAACAGCGGCAAAACTATAATAAGCCCGACATTTTAAAGGAAACAAAAATGTTCCTTTTTATAAAACGCAAACAGAGAATAGGTTCAGAATTTCAAATATCCCACGATCCAGTATTGTGTGAAACCTTACTGGGAAACTACTTTAAGCCAATTACATTGCAGGCTATTAGATCCACATATAGAGACTTGAACCTTGCTCGATCAAAAGGAGGTAGTTTGGCTCCCCTGGCTTTGAAAGGAAAGTGCTTTTTCAAATAATTTATGGTGCTGAAATGGGGAGGTAGCAGATATTAGTAGATTGGCCTGAACTATTTTTTTTTTTTTTGGTATTTATTTATATTACCGTATTGCCCTATGGTTCCAAAAATGAAAACTGAGATTGGTTTGTGTTCTGTCAGGTCTAGATCACAGAGACAATGAGTGTGACTCCGTGGAAAAGCACATGCTCAGCACATAAAAAGTTCCAGGTTCAGTCCCTGGAATCTCCATTAACAAATTTTCAGTAGCAGGTGTCAGGAAAGTCCCTCGTCTGAGATCCTGGAGAGAAGCTATCAGTCTGAACACATGAAGCTGAGCTAGATGGACAAGGCTCTTGTTGGGGGTGGGGGATCCCCCACCTTCAATGGACAGTTCCTGCTACTATTCAGCTGGCTGGCAAGGGGAAAATAGCACCAAAACAGGGGGGGACATCAGCAGCACCCCAGTGCACCAATGTCACTCTCCTGGCACCCAGAAGTGATGTCAACACATTGCCGGGGTCACTGGGGACTTCTGGGCATTTGGGGAAAACTCTATGGCTAAACCATAGAGTTTTGTGCAAATGCCTGAGCATCACAGGAGGCGTGCTGACATCACTTCTGGTTGCCCAGGAAGTGACATCAGAGCATTGTCAGCATGTTACTGACAAAGGCCCTGACTGCCCAGTAACCACCCCACCTACTGCTGGGTGTTAGGGAACACCTGGCAACCCTAAAATGAACCAATGGTTTACTCGATACAGGGCAGCTTCATATGTTCACATGGTGTATCTCCCTCTCTCTCCTAAAAGTACCATAAATGGAAGCAACTGGACTGCAGGAATTGTGTTATTCACAGCTGATGTTACCAGTAGGAAGTGTTGGGGGGAAATGTGATATTTCTATGCAAATATATGTTTAAGTATCATCAAGGATATTATGTGTGAGAGTCCAAACTTTTAAAATATTGTCTCATTGGTACTACACACCACAGCCGTTATCTCATATCTCAGGGTCATATTCACCTCAATGTTGGAGGCACTGTAGGAGGGTCGGAACTTGTGTGCATTGCTGGTGGCAATGCGAAAAATTAAAAAAATTCTGGAGATCAGTATTGAGTGAGGTGCGATTAATTACAGGTTACGTAGTGCCCTTGACACCAGAAATACTGTTTTTAAATCATTGGCCAGATGACCCAGTTCTACATAGTTGGAAAAAGCTTATTGCCATCCTTCTAATAGTGGCCAGCAATCCCACGACCTGGGCCAGCAGTAGCCACTACCTGGAGATATTTAGATGGACCTTCACTCATATTATGGCACTGTAATATATGGAAAATGTATATAATGGACGAAGGCCCCGGTCACACGGGCAGGAAACTGCAGAGGAGAAGCGTGGCTGTTTGCCCTGGGGCAAACTACTGCGCAGTTACGTGATCAGACCTCCTGTGGAGGTCCTGTGGAGGTACCGTGGAGGTTCCATGGCAAGGGAGAGGTGCCGATCACAGGACAAGCCGGCGCACAACGAGGAAGCGCGCGCCGCGGCAAACTGTTTTTTATTTTTGTGTACATGACAAATGCGCATGCTCCGTTGGGTGCGTATGCGCATCCACAGAGACTTGGACAAAAAAAACACACCTTATTTGCAAGGGGACATGGGCGGGCGCCGGATGCCACCGGAAACGCGATCAGACGCCCGCCCTTGCCCCGCAGTTTCCGGAAACTAGTACCTCCAAGGTACTAGTTTTTTGCCACGCAGTTTCGGCTGGAAGCCCCGGTTGAGCCACGGGAGTGCTACGCTTCCCAGATGTGCTGGTGAGATCGCGCCCGGAAACTCCGGCTGTTTTCCGTCTCACTTGTGTGGCTTCTGTTACGTGTGACCGCAGCCGAAATAACTCATCAAGTGAATCAATATGAATCCCATCCTTCTTGTTCACAATTTATTGAAGTTTGGTCCATTGTCTTGGATTACTTGCCGCAACATGAAGTGGTTCCGAAGGACCTAAAACTTTTTAATTCTGATATAATACATATATTGTATATAATCTACATGTAGTGATATGTGGTCTTGCTCTGCTTTAATGTATCTATTTTTTTAATTTGTTGGTTGATTTGTTAATTGATGTCTTGTTCAAACATTGTTAAATTTTTTTTAAAAAAAGGTAAAGATCACTACTTGTTCCAAAGAACAAGTGAAATATAACATCTCAGGGCAATAGGGGCTTCGTTAGTAGTATGAGGTTTCCCCTGTAGTAGTTGTTGTTGTTCAGTCGCACAGTCGAGTCCGACTCTCCGCGACCCCATGGACCAGATCACGCCAGGCCTTCCGGTCTTCCGCCGTCCTCTGAAGTTTGCTCAACTTCATGTCCGTTGCATCTATGACACTGTCTAACCATCTCATCCTTTGCCGTCCCCGTCTTCTTTGACCTTTCCCCTGCAGTATCATTTATTAAAAATCAATTCTGTACCGTCAACACACTGATTTGAATTGTATCCCTACAGAAAACAGTCAGAGCCCTTTGAGTTTCTGAAGGGAAGGTATGCAATGGTTTTTTATTTGATCTGCCTCACTGAAAGCAATAACACACTCATGAGAAAGGTTTCTGTTAGAAATTCAGCTGAATGACTGCCATGGCGGAGTCCGGGACAATCAGCGACCTTATTTTGGATTTTGACCAACGTGTGGCATGTAAAGCACCTGTATTTGCTTTGTGTCAGACGCAGTCAAATAAAATGGCTTTCTGTATATGTTGTGAATATTCAGGGGGACCCAGGGCTGGGTTTCTGGGCAAGCTGCCCAAGCAACTGCTTGAGGCGGCAATTTGAGGGAGGTGCTGGTACTCAACAGTGGCTACTTGCCAGGATGACTGAGGGGAACCTCCATATTCAGAGGCACTAAATCTCTGAATCCCTGTACCAGGAGGCAACATCAAGAGCCCTCCAGAGGAACTGGTTGGCGACTGCGTGAACTAGGATGCTGGCCTAGATGGACCACTGGTCTGATCCAGCAGGGCTCTTCTTATGTTCTTAAGAGGGGCTCAGTGTGGTTTTGACTACCAGTAGCTGAGGAGGAGGATGAAGAGGACAAAGAGGGGGAGGGGATTGGATTTATACCCCACCCTTCACTACCCAAGGGAGTCTCAGAGCGGCTTACAAACTCCTTTCCCTTCCCCTCCCCACAACAGGCACCCTGGGAGGTAGGTGGGGCTGAGAGAGCTCTGACAGAAACTGCTCTTTGTCAAGAACAGCTCTTATCAGAACTATGGCTTACCCAAGGTCATCCAGCAGGTGCAAGTGGAGGAGTGGGGAATCAAACCCGGTTCTCCCAGATTAGAGTCCGCGCACTTAACCACTACACCAAACTGGCTCTTGAAGGAAGCGATGTCCCTCCTGCGCCCATATTGCAGGAGTGTTGTGTGTCACCAAGAACTAGTGTGTATAACTGGAGAGATAAAAATACCTTGATCTGGCCCCGGGGGTAGGATTGCCCACCTCCACGTGGGACCCAGAGATCTTTCAGAATTACAAGTGATCTCCAGGAAACAGAGACCTGGAGAAAATGGCTGCTTTGGAGAGTAGATTTCCTGGCATTATACCCTGCTGAGCGCTTTCCCTTCCCTAAACCTCACACCCCCAGGTTCCACCTCCAAAATCTCCAGAAATTTCCCAACCCAGAGTTGGCAGTGCTAGGGGGGACCCTTTGACTTGACAGTGGTTTCAGCAGACAAGTAATTGATATTTTATTACCTTACAGGACAAAGATTTAATTATTATCTGTAAGTTCTGTCATTAGAATCTTTCTCTTTCTGTCCATCCATCAGCTATTTATCATCTTCATCAGGGCTTTTTTTGTAGAAAAAGTCCAGCAGGAACTCATTAGCATAATAGGCCACACACAGCAGCAGAAACTCATTAGCATATTGGGCCACACCCCTGATTGCACCACTCAATAGCATATTAGGCCGCATTCCCATGTTACCAGAAGTGTGGTCATCCAGCCACACCCACCTTTTGCTTCTTATTCTGTTTACCTTGTTTGTGGTCAAAAACCCAGGGCTTTTTTTGTTGCAGGAACTCCTTTGCATGTTAGGCCACACACCCCTAATGTAGCCAATTCTAATGAGTTTCTACTGCTGGGTGTGGCCTGTTATGCTAATGAGTTCCTGCTGGGCGTGGTCAACTTGGGAGCCAGCCGGAACTCCGTTCCTGTGCGTTCCTGCCCAAAAATAGCCCTGATCTTCATCCATCCATCCATCGTCCATCTATCCGTCTTTCTCCTTCCTGGGGTTAGTAACACAGGTGATCCTACCCAATCAGAGATCACCAAACAAAGAGTGGGATGCACTGTACATCCAATTAGATTTAACTGTATGACTGCTTTAATGGTAAGTGAGAGAGGGGACAAACGTTCGGAAATTTTCACAAGATATGACCGGGGGGTGGGTGGGATATGGCACAATGGATGCGCTGCCATAAATGTCTGTACAATCCAGTAAGCCATTTGGGCTCACCCCTTCCTCTTTCAGCAGCCACTGGCATGCACAGCTGGAACAACACCTTCCTTTAGAGACGCAAGTTCACGGCGGAGGCCAGAGCTGTGATGGAGACCTACCATGGCGGTCGAATCTTCTACCACAGTGTGACAACTTGTACAACTTCCACCAAATTACATTTTGCCATTTGTACACCCACAAAGCCCTCGTTGGCATATACGGGCTCTGCCAACGTGCCGTCCTTTGTGTGGTGCCGAGCCCAACAGTTCCATTTAACCCTCAATAATGTTTTCCCCCCATTGTCCCCGTAATCCCTGCTTCTTGCGACCCCCTGCCAACGTTTAAAATTTAAACCTCAATGCCTTTATTTTCAAATCCTGCATCTGATTTGAATAATACTGGTAACATTTTGTAATTTCCCCTCGCGGTCGTGTGTTCTCAACGGTGAGTACGTTCTAAAAAAAAGGGGAACAAGCAGCTAGTTATAACCCATGCTGAGCTTCGGTAATTAAACTTCATTGCCTCAGTGTTGTTTGCCTGTTCTTTTTCTTCACAACCGAGTCCAATATGCTTTCAACCACAAAGATTAAGCTACTTGGCCCTTTGACTCCTTGGCTCCTTTTTATCTTCTCTCTCTCTCTCTCTTTTTTTAAAAAAACCAACACAAAACAAGCAAACAAAGGAAAGACACAATATTCGCCACAGCGCTATTCACAGGGGGAAAAAAAGTCTATTTGGAATCTGATAAAGAAAGGGGGAGGAAAGAGGGTCGTTTGATTCCGGCGACCTTCAATTCCCTTTAAAATTTACAATGGTGTCTCCCTCCCAGGACTCAGGGTAGCCATTTTGTATTCAAGTGTTTGCAAAGACTCTTTGTGCCAACAATATGTGGCACCTAAACGCTGGCAATTTTCCTAGTGACTGAGACCCTCCCAACTGTAAATATGCAATTTCCCTCTCTTTGAGTCTCTATCCCCATTTCGCAAGGGACCCACTGAGGGTCAGAGTTCAGTTGCGCTTCACAAAAATCACAGCAGCCTTACCCACTGGGGGAGAATTGAGATGATGAGGCCGGGGTTTGCACTGCGGGTTGGACACGGATTCACTGGAGAGCGTGGGGTAAAGTCATAAACTCTGTAGGGTTGATTGCAGCTACACGGAGCAGGACTTCTGCTCTTCCCCCCGTCCTTTTGAACATTCAAAACTTCTGTTCTTGATAACAAGGGTCGGAGGAGGGCAGCATTCTGGGAGAAAAATGGAAAAGGAAAAAAAGAAGAAGACATTATCTTAGGGTTGCCAGACCCCCTGGTGCTGGTGGGGGTCCCTCGGTTTTGAGTGCTCCCCCCCCCCAAATCACTGCCTCTTATGAGCAAGAACTTGGAAATCATTCCATTGTGCCTGCGAAAACCAAAAGTGAGGTAGGCATGTCGGGGACATGGGGTGGGGGGAGAATCTCTGGTTTTTGGGCAAAACTCTATGATATGAAGAGGAAGAGAAGGAGGAAGAGTAGGAGGAGGAGGAGGAGATTGGATTCATACCCCGTCCTTCACTCGGAGTCTCAGAGCGGCATACAAACTCCTTTCCCTTCCCCTCCTCACAACAGACACCCTGTGAGGTAGATGGGGCTGAGAGAGCTCTGAGAGAACTGCTCTTTCAAGGACAGCTCTGACAGAACTATGGTTTGCCCAAGGTCATCCAGCAGCTGCAAGTGGAGGAATCAAACCCAGTTCTCTCAGATTAGAGTCCGTGAACCACTACACCAACCTGGCTCTCTGAAGTGAATTTTCCCTTAGTGTTTTGCCCAAAAACCAGAGTGTCACCCCGTGACATACCTATGTCATTTCCTGTTTACATAGGGACATCACAACATTTCTCCCCATTCCTGGAAAGTCCCTCCCCCGCCGGTGCAATGATTGGTCCTGGCAACCCTACCTTGGCTACTTATGGAAAGTTATAACCATAGAGTTTCTGGCAATTCCTGGAGCTACCTGGAAGTGACAAGGATATCTCTAGCAATTGCCAGAAACTTTATGGTAAGACTACCATAGAGTTTCTAGTGATTGCTAGACCTAGCTTCACCACTTCCAAGTTGTTAGATCGCCGCTAACAAAGATCCAGAGAGTGATTTCAGCAAGAGTGAACCGCTTTATTGAAGGTACAAACAAGCGCTTGAAAGAAGTCATAACCAGAACAAGTTAACATTGGGAGCTAGGCTCCTTTTAAACATTCCCAGGCTAACGTAGCCATGCCTCTGTACAATAAACAACCAATGAGGTTGAGCGGATAAAGTCCAACGAGAATTCTTCCCTTGCAGGGACTAGGTGCAGTTCTGATTGGTCGCTGTTGAGGAGCAACCAATAGCACGTTAGCTCGGAGGAGCCTTCCTCTGGCTCAAGCTTAACATGGGGAGTCAATGCGGCGATTCATGTAAGCCGTTTCAATACACTACACAAGTAGCTCTAGAAATTGTCAGGAACTCTATGGTCAGAACTTCCTCTAAATAAAAAAAGGCCTTATATTTCTTTTTAATTTCCCCCCCAAGACAATCACATCCCCACTTTTAGCCCCAGTTTCTGTCTGCTGATCAGCTGGGCATCAGCAGACATGGGCTGAAATTGCCTGGAGATTTCTCACCATAAATTGGCAGATTATATTCTTGATAGTTCTAGGAGGCAAAGTGGTGGTCTGTACTACGAGGGGGGAATAGATAGAAATTGTCACGGGCTGGGGTGTCAGGCAAAGGGAGTCCAGAACAGGCCAAGGTCAGGAACCAAGAAGACAGTGCTAAGTCCAAAAGGCCAAGCTGGGATCAGAAGCCAGAAACACAGAGCCAAGTCCAAATCACTAACCAGAAACGTAGTCCAAAGCCAAGCTGGGGTCAGGAGCCAGGAACACAGAGAAAAGTCCAAAGCCAGAGGGGTCTGAAGGTCTAAGTGCAAGAGCCAAGCCAGAGTGGATGCTAGCAGCACAAAGCTGACTTGCTGCTTCCACAAAGAGTACTGCCCAGAGAGTGGAATTAAATGCTGCTACCAATTAGCCAGCTGCGTGATCGGCCAGGCTCCTGTTAGAACTCTGGGCTGGCTGAGCGTCTCCCTTGTAGCCTGACCTCTCTTCGCCTGCTTGCTAAGTTTTGTTGTAGTCGCTCCCTTAAATGAGTCACAAGTGGGGGTGTTTCAGGAGGACTTTCAGCTTGCAGGCCTTCCTTCTTATCTGGGCCAGGTGTGAAGACTGCTGTTACAGGCACTTGCCAGCTATCCTCCTCTGCTGCTTCAGAGGGGCCAGCTGTGGTTTCTGCAGGCTCTGTCAGTTTATCCTCATCCATGCCCATGACAGAAATCACCCTCTTTTTTTCCACTCTGTGTCACACAGTGGCCAAAAACCAGGTGCCATCAGGAGGTCCACCAGTGGGGCCAGAACTACAGAAGCCCTCCCACTGTTGCCCCCCCCTGGCCCCAAGAATATAGTTCCATCTAAACCTTGTGGCTAATGGCCACTGATGGGCCTCTGCTCCATATGTCTATTCAATCCCCTCTTGAAGCTGTCTGTGTCTGTAGCCACCACCACATCCTGCAGCAATGAATTCCATGTGTGAATTTCACTTTTGGCTGAAGAAGTACTTCCTTTGATCTATTCTACGCCTACTCCTCATCGATTTCGTTGAGTGCCCATAAGTTCTTGTATTGTAAGAAAGGGAGAAAAGTACTTCTTTCTCTACCTTCTCTATCCCATGCGTAATTTTGTAAACCTCTATCAAGTCACCCCGCAATTGTCGTTTCTCCAAGCTTAAGAGCCCTAGGCGCTTTAACCTTTCCTCATAGGGAAAGTGTTCCATCCCCTTGATAGGGCTGCCAAGCCGCGGCGGGGGATCCGTGCGTCTTCACAGGATCCCTGCTGCGGGGGACAGCGATACGCGTTGCACTGCCGTCGCCAGGATGTGACGCTACGCGTCGCTCTGGTAACGGGACAGCCCCGTTGCCAGAGCGACGCATAGCATAGCATCCTAGTGACGGCGGTGCAATGCGAATCGCTGTCCCCCGCGGCAGGGATCCTGTGAAGACGCACGGATCCCCCACCGCGGCTTGGCAGCCCTACCCCTTGATCATTTTAGTTGTCTTTTTCTCCACCTTTTCCAGAGCTATAATGTCTTTTTTGAGGTGCGGGGATCAGAATGGTACACAGTATTCCAAATGGGGTCACACCACAGATTCATACAGGGGCGTCCTCTTGAATACTGTGGGCACCTCGACGTCTACAGCAGTTGGTCAATAATAATAACAATAATTTATAGTATCAATCAGCACCATTTTATTAGCTTGACTTGGCGACGTGTCCAGATGGGCTTTCTGTGGATGTAGTTAATCCTGCGCTTGTAAAACATTCCCCTAAATGAGCAAAAACTGGGAAATGGTAAAGTTAATTATTTTCTATTAAGTGGTATATCTGCTTGCTAACTGCACATTATGGGCATCCCCCCCCCCCACAGTCCCATCACCAGGAGAGTTTTCTAATGACTGTCTCATTAATCTACAGTTATACAATAAAAATTGTGCATATGTTTTTGGATTACGACCATTTGAAATGAGAGTTATGGTGTTTTCCCCCCGGGCTGGCTGTGCAAAAGCAGTGGTGGGTGAATGAATGTGTGTTTAAATAACACACCTTTGTGTAGCCTTAGACCAGTATAGAAGAGAAGAGGAGGAGATTGGATTTCTACCCTGCCCTTCATTACCTGAAGGAGCCTCAGAGCGGCTTACAATCCCTTTCCCTTCTCCTCTCCTCAGCAGGGTGGGGCTGAGAGAGCTGTGACAGAACTGCTCTTTCCAGAACAGCTCTGAGAGAACTTGTGTCTGATCCAAGGTCACGCCAGCAGCTGCATGAGGAGGAGTGGGGAATCAAACCCGGTTCTCCCGGATTAGAGTCCGTGATCTTAACCACTACACCAAACTGGGTTTTGGTTTCCACTAGGATTGCCCTCTCTTGCTTGGGGAAATACCTGGAGGGTTGGAACAGATAAAAGGAAGTACTTCTTCACCCAAAGAGTGATTAACACTTGAAATTCACTGCCACAGGAAGAGGTGGCGGCTACAAGCATGGACGGCTTCAAAAGGGAATTAGATAACCATATGGAGCAGAGGTCCATCAGTGGCTATTAGCCACAAGGTATGGATAGGGGCTCTGGGGCAAGTGATGCTCTGTCTTCTTGGTGCTTGGGGGGGGGGCAACAGTGGGAGGGCTTCTATTGGCCTTGTCCACACTGGTGGACCTCCTGATGGCACCTGGTATTTTTGGCCACTGTGTGACAGAGTGTTGGACTATTCTGGGGCAAGTGATGCTCTGTCTTCTTGGTGCTTGGGGTGGGGGCAACAGTGGGAGGGCTTCTAATGTCCTTGTCCCACTGGTGGACCTCCTGATGGCACCTGGTATTTCTGGCCACTGTGTGACACAGAGTGTTGGACTGGATGGGCCTTTGGCCTGATCCAACATTGGCATCTCTTATGTTCTTATGCTCTTATGAGATTTGGGGGTGGAGCCTGGGAAGGGTGGGGCTTAGAGAGGGGAAGGACCTGAGGAGGAGGGGATGATGCCCTAGAGTCCGCTCTCCAAAGCCGCCATTCTCTCCAGGGGAACCGATCTCTGTTGACTGGAGATCAGTCGTAATTCTAGGAGATCTCCATCCCACCTGGAGGCTGGCAACCCTGGTTCCCACATAACTCTTTCCACTCCCAGAAAAGGAGGTTTTTGGACACCTTTGCAGTCTGAAGGGGTTCTCTCTGAGTGACAGTCATCAGCTTCTGGTGTTTGCGGGGGTTAGGCCTTGGACCACATGGGCTACCCTATAAGGAGGTGAGGGGCTGCGGCTCAGGGGTAGAGCATCTGCCTGGCATGCAGAAGACCCCAGGTTCGATCCCCGGCATCACCAGTTAAAAGGACCGGGCAGTAGGTGATGTGAGAGACCTCCGCCTGAGACCCTGGAGGGCCACTGTTAGTCTGAGTGGACAATAGTGACCTTGATGGATCAAGGGTCGGGATGTCAGTATTCAGGTGGGGGGGGAGGGATCCCCTGGTTTAGCCCCCAACAGCAACTACCGACAGCCACCCTTCTCCCTCCCCTCCTTCAAGATATATATATATATATATATTAATACAACGTTTATTGAGTTTTAAGCATAGTACAACCGGGGCTATTTTGGGGCAGGAACGCACAGGAACGGAGTTCCGGCTGGCTCCTGAGTTGGCCACGCCCAGCAGGAACTCATTAGCATAATAGGCCACAACCAACAGCCGAAACTCATTAGGATTGGCTACATTAGGGGTGTGTGGCCTAACATGCAAAGGAGTTCCTGCTACAAAAAAGGCCCTGGGTTTTGACAACAAAGTAAACAGAATAAGAAGCAAAAGGTGGGTGTGGTTGGATGACCACACTTCTGGTAACATGTGGGGTGTGGCCTAATATGCCAATGAGCTGTGCTGTCAGAGGTGTGGCTTAATATGCTAATGGGTTTCTGCTGTTGGGTGTCACCTATTATGCTAATGAGTTCCTGCTGGGCTTTTTCTACAAAAAGAGCCCTGAGTATAGCACATTAACCGGAACTGCCTCCACAAATATAAACCTGTGCATACAAATGTTGACCAGTATTGCGATACAAGGCATACACCAGCATTGAAATTCAAACTCAAACCTTACGCTATAACTAAAACTGTATGAGGCTACACCTATCCTAACATCAAGAGACTAGATATAGAGGATAATAATCCACCCCTAAATTTGTAATAGGGGTATAAAGGTCAAGGTTCCCTTGCTCGAAAGCCAGTCGAGTCAGACTCTAGGGTTGCGATGCTCATCTCCGTTTCAAAGCCGAAGAGCCAGCGCTGTCTGAAGACGTTTCCGTGGTCATGTGGCCGGCATTACTAAACACCAAGGCGCACGGAACACTGTTACCTTCCCACCGAAGTGGTACCTATTGATCTACTTGCAATTTCTTGCTTTCGAACTGCTGGGTTGGCAGGATAGATCCTCTGAGCAGGATATGAATGTTTTTGAATAAAGTAAAAGTAATGCAGATTAGGGTTGCCAGCTTTGGGTTGGGAAATTCCTGCAGATGTGTGTGTGGGGGGGTAGAACCTGGGGAGGGTGGGATTTGGGGTGGAGAGGGAGCTCAGCAGAGTGTGATACCATGGAGTCCACCCTCCAAAGCAGCCATTTCCTTCAGGGGAACAGATCTTGACCATCTGGAGATCAATTGTCATCCCAGGAGATCTCCAGGTGCCACCTGGAGGTTGGCAGCCGTACTGCAGACGTTTTGAAGCCTGGAGTATTGTTGGCTGCATTCAAAGATCATCTAATCTGGATCAGGTCTACCCATTTTTATCCCGTCTGTGCTTGAGATGGTTAAAGAAAGACCCTGTGCATGTTTAATTCTGAAACCACAGACCAGTGGCAGCAATGACCCCCCCCCCAGTCTGTAGATCTCTAAGAAGTGGAAGTTCCTAAACAAACTCCAAAATTGTGTTATTCCAGCAAGAATTTGAGAAGCTTCATTTCAAACTGGGCCAGATCTAGGGTTACCCACGTCAAAGTGGGTCCTGGTGCGCTCCCAGAATTGCAATGATCTCTAGACTATAGAAATCAGTTCCTCTGTATATGCCATGAAATGCCAACAATGCCCTTCAGTTCTCTACACAGGGCAAACAGGTCAAACCCTACACTAAAGAATAAATGGACGCAAGTCTGATATCAAGAACCACAAAACTGCAAAACCTGTAGGAGAATGTTTCAACCTCCCAGGACACTCAATCGGAGACCTCAAAGTAACTGTTTTATTGCAAAAGAATTTCGTAAACAGACTAGAATGGGAGATTGCTGAATTACAAGTTATTGCAACACTCAGGACAACGGAACCTCCAGGGCTTAACAGAGATATCGGTTTTTCATCTCACTACCCATGCTAATGTCATTCAGTTCTCACATCTGTTTGTAAACTTTTATTATGCTGCATGCTAATTGCTGCTATTCACAGATGGAGTTCTCTCTGTGTCAACGCCTACCATTTTTCTTCTCACATCGACACGGAGAGTACTCCATCGTTCTGTGTTATACCTCTGAGGATGCCAGTCACAGCTGCTGGCAAGACGTCAGGTCCTACAATGCCAAGTCCACGGCCATACAGCCTGGAAAATCTACAACTAATGGACTCAAACGTTGTTCTCCTGGAGGAAACAATAGTAGCAGTGGTGCGCTGCGACCGAGAAAATGCTGACGACATCAAGCGACGCCGACTAAAGGAATGCTGCCGGGACACGTCTGATTCTTACAGCTGACCAAACTCCCTGTCGACTACGAAGTGTGTGTGATTTAAAAATGATATACATTGTCCTCCCTTACCCCCATCATTGTTAGTCCTGTGTCTACACATGAGTAACTGTAAATCGCTCAGAGCCGGCAGCTCTGCAAGGATTGAGCGATCGATAAATTGAAATTGAAAGATTATTATAATAGTTTGGAGAGGATACCATAGAGTCTAGGCATAATGGAAGTCCTAGACTGGCATCCAATCCCCCCTCTCCTCAAATTCTGTCCTCCATAAAAAAAAACCCTCAAAAAAATCTCCAGGAATTTCCTAGGTCAGAGTTGGCAGCCCTATCCCAGATCATGTTGCCTTTGCCATGGGGATATTGCTGGAGATGGACTCTTTGGGGAAGAATGATCCTCATGGCAGCTGCATCCAATATGATCACAGAATTGCTGCTATCACGCTTCTAGTCTCCAGAACCTTATTCGTGAGTGCCAGTAACATGAAGCAGAGCTGCAGCCCACTGACAGGAAACTGTGATATGGTGCGCAAAAATAAGGTTGTCAAACAAGTTGTGTCTCCTTATTTTTCATATAATATTCTTACTTTTTAACACATTCCCTTATCGGAAGGTTACATCTCAAAATGATAGATTTTAGTTACTAAATGGAAAACCATATAAGTCCAGTCCAAATGGAAAGTCATATAGGTTCAGTGCAAACAAATTTCCGTGTAGAATCCAAAGAGATTTCTATCCAAGGAGTCGAAAGAGGACGAGATATCCGGATTAAATGTTTCTTGTTTCAAGTCGTCTTGAACTTTTCGTCAGCCGAGACTCGATGGTAGGCAAATATCCAAAGCGGGGGAAAGAACCCTGTTACAAGTATCAACTCGATAAATCTGGATACCTTGTCCTGTTTGGATTCCAGACGAGGCTTAGAATTTAATAAGAACAACATAAGAACATGAGGAGCGAGTGTTGGATCAGGCCAGTGGCCCATTCAGTCCAACACTCTGTCACACAGTGGCCAAATACACCAGATGCCATCAGGAGGTCCAGCAGTGGGGCCAGGACACTAGAAGCCCTCCCACTGTTCCCGCCCCCCAAGCACCAAGGATACAGAGCATCACTTGCCCCAGCCCGAGAGTTCCTATCTATACCTTGTGGCTAATAGCCACCGATGGACCTCTGCTCCAGATGTTTATTCAATTCCCTCTTGAAGCCGTCCATGCTTGTAGCTGCCACCACCTCCCGTGGCAGTGAATTACATGTGTGTTTTTTGGCCCCCCGAAGGGGATTTTTTAATTGCATTTTATATAAGGACTACAAACTACAATGAAAAAAGGGGAGGGGAACTACAATTAAGGAGAAAGAAAAGATAACCACTACTAACTAAAAACCCGAGAGGAGATAATCAAATTAGCTTAAATACAAAGCCATCCCTTAAAACGCTAACAATTTTATGAACTTAGATATGTTAATGTAACTTTTAAGTCTTAAATTTAACTGTTGGAAAAAAGACCCCAAAGCATCTCATTGTTAACAGTAATATTTTCAAAGGCACAATTCAGAGTCCTTCAACCTTCATTTTTTCTTATCCTGTCTTTTCTGCAGTTTGTAAGGACCTTTGGTGGCCGCCACCCCTTTCTCCGAAAGAGAGTCCTCTCCGGAAGACCCCGAGTCCAGCTCGCCACTGGACTTACTGTCCTTCTTCTCTTTTTCCACCTCCTCTGGCTCTCCCAACTGGATTCTCAGAAATTCCTGTGCTTTGTAAACAGAGCCAATCTTTTCTTTTTTATCCTGAAGTTTGAAGGTTACACCCTCTGGAGTTAGCCACCTGTACGCTATTGCATTTGTTTGAAGAAAAAGGATTAAATCTTTGTATTTCTTTCTCCATGACTTATTTCAAATGGGATGTCTTTCAAGATCCTGATAGTATTGTCCCCAATTTTCAAGGATGACCCAGCTGTCACTCTTAGGATTGAATCCCTCACGTGCCTCTTCGAGAATCTTATTACTATTTCCCCAGGCAGATTATTTTTCTTTATATATCCGGAATACGACCTATAGGCCACATCCATCTCACTCATCAACAACTCCGCCTTCAGTTCTGTCACTGGGGCCAATGCTTCACTCATCATTTGCTTCAGATTCTCGCCCTTAGTCTCTGGGGCACCTTGGAAATGAAGGACGAGGTTTGCCTTCTCCATTTGTAGTTGTAAAAGCTGTTCTTCTGTAGACACTTCCTTCTTTTCCAATTTTTGTACCTTTTTCTTCAACTTTTGAGCAGTGGCATCAACTTCTTTCACTTTCTCAGCTGTTTGTTCTGTAATTTTGAGAGTCTCATTCAATTGTGTCTGCTGAGTAGTGATACATTGGTTCATTGTTGACAACTGTTCCTTGAGATTAGTCATCTGGTCCAGTAGGGGGCTCAGGGACTCTGCCAACGTTTTGGCCAGCTCGGTGGTTCCTTCCAGTCATGGGCTCTTAGCTACTTTTGCTTTTAACAGTTTCTCTTTCTCAGTCCTCTTCCCCGCCATCTTTATGGATTGTTTACTTTCGCAAAAATTTTTAAAGTCTCTGAATATGCCCTCATACGCTCATATGCGCCTTGGTAAGTCTTTCCCAACAGATTTTATTGCTTTTGCTTCCGCTCCCCTGGTCTCGCTTTTACGTTTATGCGCAAGGGAGGGGCCCCTCCTCCGCTTGCTTTACTTCTAGTCCGTGGGATGGGGAGCTTTCCTTTTAAATAGCAAATACGCTTTAGTCCGACTCACTGTTCATATTCGGTCATACAACCTCGCTTAGCCTCCGTTTTAACCGCTCGATCTCCAGTGCTTGTCCCGGTCAGCATCACTAGTTCTGTTCAGACACTCAGCAGAGGGACCATCGGGACAGAGAAGCGCCTCGATTCCCCAGCATCCCACTGGCGAAGAGGCGACCTCTCAGAAGTCCCCTGGCCAGGAGCCTTTCGCCAGGCTCCTGGGGGGGGGGTAGCAATGCCTCGCCCCCCTCCTTTCTGCTGGTGCGCAGCTTCACCCCCGGGAGGTCCGGGAGGTGAGTCTGCTCAGCGTGCCGCCATAAACCGGAAGTCCAATGTCTTAATCAATCTTTGGGTGAATTTAATTTGTGGGGTGGGACTCAGGCCAGTGGTTACAGTCACAGGAGCTCTGTTATTTTCATGTCCTTAAAAAGTCAGTCAGGGGAGGTGTGTCATCTGCTCTCCTTGGCTGTTGTTTACATCAAGTTGACTGAAATGTCGAAGCAGCAATTCTTGTGCTGTAACTCCGGTGGTGGATGTGATGGTCTGAAGCTGAGAACATTACTCTAATTACTCTGAGGTGTAAATGAGAAAATTGATCACATATTTATATTTATCTTGAGTTAGCTATGTAAATGATATGCATAAATTGTTTACATAAATTTAAATGTATATACGTAGTATAAGCCTTCTTAAAGCTATTTTGTTTTGGCAATCTAACCTTGAGCGTATCCAAGGTTTTAGGACTTGTCACGATCTTCCTAACATAAGTATAGCGGGAGGAAGTGTAACGTAACAGCAAAGTTGCTGGTTCAGATCTCACCACTGCCACAACCTCACTGTCGGTGTGAGTATTTTGTGTACGTGTGTGTGTGTGTGTGTGTGCCTGGAAGTCATGGTTGACTTCTAGCAACCCCTAGTGGGGCTTGGATGTTTCAGAGAGGTGGCTTGCTATCGCCTGCCCCTGCATTCTGACCCTGGTATTCCTTGGAGGTCCCCCATCCAAGTACTTGCCAGGGTCGGCCCTGCTTAGCTTCCGAGATCTGACAAGATTGGGCTTGCCTCACTATCTTTCATTCACCCAACCACTTTTCCTCAAACCCACATCTGGGGATGGTAATACGAATGGATAGCAACACTGGAGGACCTTGTAAGACTACTGTAAGAAGATGAGTGTGTGTGGAAAGCCAATGTGCTATTGAGGCTAGCGTACTGGACTGGGATTTGGGAGAGCCAGTTTCAGATCCTGCTCTAAGATGAAATTTATTGGGTGACCTGGGGCCAGTCTTTCTCTCTTGGCCCAGCCTTCCTCACAGGGTTGTTGTGAGGATAACATGGAGGATGGGAGAACCATGCCTGCTGGCCTGAACACCTTGGAGAAGGGTAGGATAAAAGTGTACTAAATAAATAAGCACCCAGATGGTCCAAGCTACCCTGATCTCATTAGATCTCGGAACCTAAGCAGGGGCGGCTCTAGTTAGTACTTGGATGGGAGACCTCCAAGGAAGTCCAAGGTGGCTACACAGAGACAGGTAACAGTAAACTGTCTCTAAACATCTTCTGCCTTGAAAACCCCAAAGGGGTTGCCGTAAGTTGGCTGCGACTTGACGGCACTTTCTACCGCCATGAAATAAATAAGCACACCCCACATCAGCTGCATGGCATCAACCCTGACAGAGGTTGGAAAAACTGTGGTGGCCGGGGCACCTATATTCATTGTTGGTGGGAGTGTCCCAAGGTCCGGGCCTTCTGGAGAGAAGTTAACGCCCAAATATTTCTAATTACAGGTTGCGCCCTCCAACTGCAACCCTCCTTGTTCCTCCTGAATTATTGGAGCCATCCCGCCCCCAAATGGGCTTATGAAAGAGCGAATAGAACTATGTCTTGCGGCTGCTAGGAATGTTATAGCATTTCATTGGAAATCTAAGAAGGCGCTGCTACTGAGCGATTGGTATCTGAAGTTGTGGGACTTTTTTCTACAGGACAAAGTTTCCACTAGTATCCTTCGATCTGAAAATCAACCTGTCCCTGACAACCTCCAAGAAAAATGGACGCCCCTCTTAAGAAGCGTCAGCAGCACATAAAATCGACACTTCCCTGTTTGCTCTGCATAAACATCAGGATTTGCTTTCCTATTTTTAACTGTTCTTTTAAATTTTAAGTAAGTAAGTAAGTAAGTAAGTAAGTAAGTAAGTAAGTAAGTAAATAAATAAGCACTTTCAGCACTGGACATGCTACGAAGTACCGTTTTTCTTGCTCACACCAGATTATCTTTGCCCTTGCCTCTTGGCAACCCTCTTGTTAGCCTAGTTTCTTGGGATGAAGGAGTGTGCTTTATCAGGCCAGTCCAGCACTGCTTTAAGCGTTACTGAACTTTGTTTACATTATGAGAAGACAAGAGTCACTGGGAAAGATAAAAATGCCAGGAAAAGTTGAAGGCGGCAGGAAAAGAGGAAGACCCACCGGAGATGGATTGACTCAACCGAGGAAGCCACGAGGGCCCTCAGTTTGCGAGACCTGAGCAAGGCGGCTAACAATTGGG
The DNA here is from genome assembly GCF_001447785.1 of Gekko japonicus. NCBI lineage: Eukaryota > Metazoa > Chordata > Lepidosauria > Squamata > Gekkonidae > Gekko > Gekko japonicus. The sequence goes on along the minus strand of NW_015170366.1, from coordinate 54,065 downwards.
ACGTCATTAATGTTGGGGTGAGTCACTCAGCATGCCTGGACATTGGGGGGGGGTTGCTACATTACTCCGAGGCTGCGGTCAGACGTGCCATTTGGTGTGGAGGAGAAGCGATCCTGTTTCCTCCGGTGGAAACTGAAATGGGGTCATGCGATCACACATCCCTTGGTGCTGCGGGCTCAGCCCGTCACTACCCAATCAGACGGCACATTCGGGCGAGTGGGTTTCCCCCCCCTTTCCCCTTTTCCCAGCATGCACATAAATGAAAAACTGACCCCCCCCCCGCAGCGGTCCACGACTATGGACTGCTGAAGCGGTTATGCGCGTACCACCAAGTGAGCAAAAAAATGGCACGGAGTCGGGATGGACGGGGCAGCCCACCCCGACGGCTTGAGTGTGCTTGTGCAATCAGACAGCGGAAAGTCCATCCATGGCCCGTTGGAACCAGTGATGACCGGACTTTACCCGGTATCTTTTAAGTCCGCTTATGTGGCAGAACAGCACGGGGTGCCCGATGACTGCGGGACCTTTCCCAGATGTTGCTGTCTGATTGTGCCCTTTAGGTCTGTCAGGCATTCACAGCTGAGTCAGATCCAAAGGCACGTCTGACCACAGCCTAAGTGTGTATAGGTGTTATCTCCTTGAATGGGATGCCTCGCTTTGTCTTAACCTGGGAGTTGCACATTGGAGCCAAAAATCCTAAATATAAATACACATTGATGGGGTCTGAACTGGCAGAGACTGAGCAAGAGAGAGATCTTGGAGTTGTAGTGGATAACTCACTGAAAGTGTCGAGACAGTGTGTGACTGCAATAAAGAAGGCCAATGCTATGCTGGGGATTATTAGGAAGGGTATTGAAAACAGATCAGCCAATATAATAATGCCCCTATATAAATCAATGGTGAGACCTCATTTGGAATACTGTGTGCAGTTCTGGTCACCACACCTTAAAAAGGATATTATAGCTTTGGGAAAAGTGCAGAAAAGGGCAACTCGAATGATAAAAGGGTTGGAACACTTTCCCTTTGAGGAAAGGTTAAGGCGCTTAGGGCTCTTTAGCTTGGAGAAACGACAACTGAGGGGTGACATGATCGAGGTTTATAAGATTATGCATGGGAAAGAGCAGGTAGAGAAAGAGGTACTTTTCTCCCTTTCTCACAATACAAGAACTCATGGGCACTCCATGAAACTGCTGAGCGGTCGGGTTAGAACGGATAAAAGGAAGTACTTCTTCACCCAAAGAGTGATTAACACTTGGAATTCACTGCCACAGGAGGTGGTGGCGGCTACAAGCATGGACGGCTTCAAAAGGGAATTAGATAAGCATATGGAGCAGAGGTCCATCAGTGGCTATTAGCCACAAGGTATAGATAGGGGCTCTGGGGCAAGTGATGCTCTGTCTTCTTGGTGCTTGGGGGGGGTCAACAGTGGGAGGGCTTCTAATGTCCTGCCCCCACTGCTGGACCTCCTGATGGCACCTGGTATTTCTGGCCACTGTGTGACACAGAGTGTTGGACTGGATGGGCCTTTGGCCTGATCCAACATTGGCGTCTCTTATGTTCTTATGTTCTTAATGTGAACTGGATCTACTTGAATAAATGTAAATTTAGCTTCTTCTTTTTTTGCAATATACTTCTTGGGAGATTTATTGACTGCACTCAGTATCACGCTCCTACGACGGGGCAAAACTCTGCTATAGTAGCCAAATATCCCAATTATTAATTCATCAGGGCACCATAAATCGGAAGCAACTTGAGGGAACACAGCGACACAAAAAAGTTAACTTGCCTTGTCTGTGGATCTGGCCCTTGGAATGCTCACGGGGCACCCGGATATTTCCCAAAGCTGCCATTTAGCAACTAAACTAATGCTTCGCCCTGCGGAACATGCTATTTCTGTAAAACATGCCATCCTGGAGTAATAACTTACAATAGCTAAATTAGAGAGGTGGTGGGGGGAGTGCTTTCCACTTAATCTGCTAAACTCCTCTGCGATGATATGCTTTGACGTGCCCGACTCAGAAAAAACGTTCGGAGACTGACGACCTCGTCGGAGGCTTTTGTGAATGGCTTTGCTCGCTCTCGCAGATTAGAGCCAACCGGGCCCGGTTTTAATCTTGTCAGTATCTGACTGTACTTACAGTTTCAGTGTCGGGCTATTAGGATCAAGGATCTGTCGTGCATTACTGAGGACCTCCCACTGTGCCTGTTGGCGAGACGGTTGGAGCGCAGCGCCGAAATATACCTGTGTTACCGACGGGCTTGCAAATGAAAGGCTCCTTCCACTTTGACAGGGTTGCCAGCTCCGGGTTGGGGAGTTCCGGGAGAGGGTGGAGTTTGGGGAGGGGAGGGAGAGAGCCTGTTTGGTGTCGTGGTTGGGTATAATGCCATAGAGTCCGCGTTCCAAAGCAGCCATTTTTCCCCCCACGGGAAATGATCTCTATAATCTGGAGATCAGTTGTAATTCCGGGAGATCTCCAGCCCCCACCTGGAGACTGGCAACCCTAGCAGCTCACAATGAGTAGGATCAGTGTTGTGTCTGGACATGTGCAATCTTCCACTCAGACTTGACTGCTGTGGGTGCTAGTAGCCAGCATAAGGGGGCATGCCTGGACATGTCTGGCAGGCCACCCCTAGATGGAGAGTGGGGAGGCATGTCTGGGGTTGTCTGGGCAGGCCACCTAGTTGGAGCTTGAAGCCCCAGAAGAAAGGCAGGCAGGACCCTGGAACCTGCCAGTGGATTGGCCCCTGAGGGCAGCCAGCCAATCTGGAGCGGGGAGGCCATTTGAACTGACCAATCGCATGGGGGCTGGGAGTGGTCTCGGTGTATACAGTTAGGGCAGTTGCCCCATGTAAAGCATTCCTCTTGAGATGCAATAAACTGCTGCTTGCTGAAATCACTCTGCCTTCGCCTCTGCCGTGTTAAATCCACTATTTAACACAATCGGAATCCTTCTCCTTTCCAGATCACATGACAGCAAGCATGTAAAAGCCCTGCCTTTTACAAAAAGATATGAGCCAGGGAATCAAACAGGGAGCTGGTCTTGAAGCCAGCCCAGGAGTGTTCATGGGTAATGCCACGCTTGGATTGCCTTTGGAGCTATATCAGGGGCAAGAGCAGGCGACTGGCTCTCCTGGGTCACGTGACTCACAGGATCAAGAGGTTTCTGGTGCCTGATGTTTCAATCTTCCATATGCAACGGGAAGAAATAGGCCTCCCCATTCAGTACCTCAAATACGCAAAGGATTGCAAAGATGAATTCCTGGATTAAAAAGTACTGGAACGTGAACTCCTCCACATACGTTCCCATGCACACGGGCTCCTCTACATTCTCACGTGTGCACAGACACATTTCCAGCGTCCTGTGATTGCAAAACAGGACAGGAAACTCTAGCCTTTCCTGGAGATCAGTGGGCTGTAGAGGAAGTCGGAGAGGCAGGAAAGTTTTATTCTATTACTGGGAAATTATTGGGACATTGGATCCAACCAAATGGTGTCCTTTGGTTCTGAAACAGATGTGGAAAAGTTGTTGCAAAGCTAGCTATGTGTTATTTGTAAGTTTGTGTGTGCTCCTACACAGGGCCTTCTCGGTTGTGGCACCAAAACTTTGAAACTCCCTTTCCAGGGAGATTCATCTGTCTCCCTCCATTGGTACCTTTCATCAGCAGCTGAAGATGTATTTGTTTTGTTTGGCATACCCCCAGTAACCGTTACCAGCCCTCCTTTCCTCTCCTCTCATCTCGTCTCGTCTCCTCCTCTCTCCTCAATAAAATCTCTATAATAAAAGTTCTTGAGCAGTATAACAATCTGAAATTTCATTTACTATTTCTTTTTATTTCTGCAAGACAAAAGGAATAATATTTTTTTTGCAACATCCAAGGTTATATTAGAATTTTGACCTGAGGGTAGGAAGGGGACTATCCTGCTTGGATTAAAATAACCGAAATTCCCCAGCTGTGGTAGAATAAACACACAAAAACACACAAAAAATCCTGTGATGTGAATACTATTAAGAAGATTTATATAATTTGTTAGACTTTATAAAATTGCAAAAGATTTTGTCAACATCCTTATTTGTACAATATTGTAAATAAAAAGTCCAATATAGTCCAACATAATGAGTACCCGGTATGAACTCATTTCAACTTTTACAGTCTTCCTCAGATGTAAGTCTATATTGTAAGGAGAGGTCAGGTTCTTAATCCAGCTCAATATTGTAATTGCCTTCATAATATCCTGGAATAAACCAAGTAAAAATGCATATGCAGTTGCATGAAAAGGTTATTCATACTGAATAAAATGGCATCTAGAATACAGAGGGCAGTCCAATAAAATACGAGAGACTGAATCTATTTTACCAAGGGAGCAAGAGCAAATTCTATCAGAGTGGGGATGGGTTCTGGTTCTGGTGTTGTTATTTTATGTGTTTTTAATTGACTTGTTTTTTAATTTTTTAAAAATTCTAATTGTATTTTTAACTGCTCAAGGGTTGTGATGTTTATACATTCACTGCCTTGGGGATCGTGATCAGGTGGAAAGGCTGCATAAAAGTGTTTTAAGCAAATAAAATAAAATAAAATACCAAACCAAACTTTATCTAGAAACTTTGAAAAGCCCCCAACATATCTTGATTAACCAAGGCCACCATTTTAACAGATCGAAAGATGCAGAACAGGTTAACCAATCCACCAATGAAAACTTGTGGTCCTACTTAAATGGGTGTGCCCGAGAAGAGAATGATTCCTGAATTGGCCATTAGATCAGCTCACCTCTTGCACCAACAGTTACCACTTGACATTATGAAGCACATTCCCTTATTTCTACGCCAGTTTGGTGTAGTGGTTAGGAGCATGGAATCTAATCTGGGAGAACCGGGTTTGATTCCCTACTCTTCCACGTGCAGCTGCTGGTGTCACCTTGGGTGAGTCATAAGTTCTTTCAGAGCTGTTCTCTCAAGGGCAGTTCTCTCAGAGCTCTCTCAGCCCCACATACCTCACAGGGTGTCTGTTGAGAGGAGGGGAAGGGAAAGGGATTGTAAACCATTCTGAGACTCTTTTGGGTAGTGAAGGGCGGGGTATAAATCCAGTCTCCCCCCTCTCCTCCTCCTCCTCCTCCTCCTCCTCCTCCTCCTCCTCTTCTTCTTCTTCTTCTTCTTCTTCTTCTTCTTCTTCTTCTTCTTCTTCTTCTTCTTCATCTTCATCTTCATCTTCATCTTCCTCTTCCTCCGGAATCCCTGTGAGCCAACAATGCTGATACAGGGAAGAGGGGAACCTTGATACATTTTGTTCCCAACTTTTATACATCTTCATTTCCTGCACGGCCCACAAAAAGAGACCAAACTAAAGTTCGGAAGGCAAAAAAAATGCTATGAAAGGTCTTTCTCAACTTTATTACCATTTAAAACCAAGAGTATCGGCTCTGCAGGATGTGACAGAAATACGACTGAGACGCTCCTCATAAGAAACCATCACAGCATCCCAAAGCACTTTTAATATCCAATGTCTCATTTAAACGGACATCAAAAGACCAATTTTGAGTGCCCCAGTTTTTTACCCCCCCCCCCCTGAAATGGTGGAATATTAACTTCTTAAAGAACACATGCCAAAGACAAGCTGGAACTCAACATATCTGAGCAGTACTTTTTTCTCTGTGTGATGTCGGCTTCTCTTCGCACTTCATTCCGACCGCATAAACTATTTAACTAGTCGTTTTGAAGTCAAGAAAAAGATGTCCATAGATATTTCCTCGATCATTTGGATGGCAGAACAGATATTTAGCATGGTGCTTAATACTACTGATACTACAACCAGGGCTCTTTTTGTAGAAAAAGACCAGCAAGAATCCATTGGCATAATAGGCCACACCCAACAACAGGAACTCATTAGCATATTGGGCCACACCCCTGACAGAAGTGTGGTCATCCAGCCACACCCACCTTTTGCTTCTTATTCTGTTGACCTTGTTTGTTGTTAAAACCCAGGGCCTTTTTTTGTAGCAGGAACTCCTTTGCATGTTAGGCCACACACCCTTAATGTAGCCAATCCTAATGAGTTCCTGCTGCTGGGTGTGGCCTGTTATGCTAATGAGTTCCTGCTGGGTGTGGCCAACTTGGGAGCCAGCCGGAACTCCGTTCCTGTCCGTTCCTGCCCCAAAATAGCCCTGACTACAACAGCTTCTCCTCCTCCTCCTCCTCCTCTCTCTCTCTCTCTTGTGAACATTTTCAGAAAAGCCAGAAAAAGATCTTCCCTTTCTGTCCACTTTCATTGTCCTTACAAAAATCCTAGTTTTCATTGCCTTCCCTTCGGCTCACTTACCTGCAGTGATGTCACGATATTTCTACATCTGACTGGCTATGTATTGTGATGTCATTCAGTTCCCTGCGTGATCCCCGCTTGGACTGGCTCGCTCATGTAACCAAATCCAGGAGACGAGATTAAGGAACCAGGGCAGTTTTTTTAAAAAGGCCCTAAAACAGGAGGAGCTGCGGTGGGTCAAGTGGTTAAGAAGCTGAGCTGCAGACCGGAAGGTCGGTAGTTCAGCAGTTCGAGACCCGAGTGCCGCATGACGGAGTGAGCTCCCGTCTCTGGCCCCAGCTCCTGCCAACCTAGCAAGAGAGCAAGAAATTGCAAGTAGATAAACAGGTAGCACTTCGGTGGGAAGGTCACAGCGTTCCATGCTCCTCAGCGTCTAGTCATGCCGGCCACATGACCATGGGAAACGTCTTCGGACAGCGCTGGCTCTTCAGCTTGGAAATGGAGATGAGCACCACATCCCTAGGATCGGAGTCGACTGGGTTTCGAGCAAGGGAAACCTTTACCTTTACTAAAACAGGAATGTTGCCGAATAAGATTTCAGTGTGCATGTGTGTTGGTGGAGGGATGTCAACCCCATCAAAATCGCTAATTTGTATCACAAAATTGTATCTGGGAGACCATTTGGCATAGTTCTAATTTAAAAAGGGCCTGAAAAGTGTGATTGCAAAGGGGTTATAAGCTGTTATTGCAAAATAAAACAGAAAACTCCAGAGACTAACAATAGCTATTTATTGTGAAATGGTGCTAAAAGAAGAATAAGGTTTTATACCGGCAGGAGGGCGGGAGGGCGGGGTAAAAGTCTAACAAATAAATAAATACCCTGCTTTTCTCTACCTCAAGGAGTCTCAAAGCAGCTTACAATCGCCTTCCCTTCTTCTCCCCACAACAGGGACCTTGTGAGGTAGGCGGGGCTGAGAGAGTTGTGAAAGAACGGTGACTGGCCCAAGGTCACCCAGAAGGCTTCACAAGGAGGAGTGTGGAAACCTGGTTCTCCATGTTATAGTCTACCACTCTTAACCACCAGTTTGGTATAGTGGTAAGGAGCACGGACTAATCTGGGACAACTGGATTTGATTCCCCACTCCTCCACATGAAGCCAGCTGGGTGACCTTGGGTCAGTTACAAGTTCTCTCAAGAGCAGTTCTCTCATGGAAAGAGCTCTCTCAGCCCCACCTGCCTCACAGGGTGTCTGTTGTGGGGAGGGGAAGGGAAAGGAGACTGTAAGCCACTCTGAGACTCCTTCAGGTAGTGAAGGGCAGGGTAGAAATCCAATCTCTTCTTCTTCTCCTTCTCTTCGCTTACACCATACTGGCTCCCACACTTGTTAGTTTTTAAGGTGCCACTGGACTTTCGATTTTGTTATGCAAAAGTGTGGCATACCTTACTGATCGCCTCAGAGCTCTTATGGGCAGTGTTCCCTCTAAGTTACTGTGAGCTTGCTCGCAGGTTTTTAGCCCCCAGCTCACACATTTTTGTCTGGGCTCAGGAAGGATGGCTCCACCAGAGCAAACTAATTTATGCAGTAGCCGAATCCGCCGCTCACAACTTTAATACCAGTAGCCTCACAAAGTAGAATTTTTGCTCACAGGACTCCACAGCTTACAGGGAGCATTGCTTATGGGTACCATAAATGCAATCCTGAACAAGAGTCGGGATTCTAAAGTGTTAAATAATGCAGAGGGGAGCCAAAAGATTGACCTACGTCCGTCTTCAGAAATTTTCCGACATGCACCATCTTCTGGGAACAAGCAGGCATAGCCCAAAACCTCCACTAGATGTCACTGCCTCACTTACTAAACCCTCCGCCTGCGCGGCACTTTTTCGGCAACATGTTATTAATTTATAATAAAAGGCCCCTGACAGCTTTATTCTGATGAATTATGAGAATCCAAAGCATAATTCCCAGCCTCTGGTGTATAAATTGTCATTGATTTTAATGTTCTTTGTAAAGTTGTGTCACGCAACAAATTTTCCTGCCAAGAGCTGTTAAATAGAGAGGCATCCTCTGTGCTCCAAGTAGTATGTCAAACTTCTTAAGAGGGGCCGAGCCAAGCGGATTGATGGTTATCCATAAACTACTGATGACAGCATGCACAGTACCGATCCAAACGATTATCGACTGCATTTAATGTACATTTCGTGTGAGTGTGTGTTTTTTAAATAAAGAGACCAAAAAGACAAAATGCTCAACTCAGGCGAAAGGAATAGATGTGAGAAATAGTCAGGAGTAACTTTGCATTCTCTGGTGTGAGGTAGGCTTTGCTAAGGTGTCCCCCCCCCTCTTTTGTGGGATTTGTGCTGCGAGAGTGGCGCGCACTTTCCTTCCATTGTTCCCCTTCTTGATATATGAGATTTGGTGGCCCATGAAAACGTATTCGGTGCCCGACGCTAAGCAGACAGCTATTGTGAAGCTGGCATTCAGCTGCTTCCCACGTTGGAGGTTTTGTGCAAGGAAGTGATGCAGGAGTCACTGTTCTTGTGATGCTCAGTAAAAACAGAATCCGCTTTTTGTGCTGTAAATGTGTCTGATGATGTTTTGGCTAGAGTTCAGCCACTGCCCTGTTATCACCTTCGTAAGGTATATAAATTTTGTGTTTCAGAGAGTAGCTGTGTCGGTCCGCAGTAGAACAACTGGATTCAAGTCCAGAAGCACTTTAGAGACCTGACAAAATTTTCAGGGAATAAGATTTTGAGAGTTAACGCTTCCTGGGTAAATGAATTTTGCGTTGTTTTGCTTCTCTCTGTTTTACAAGTGAGCGCTGAGATCTGCTCAGCACGTCTGCCCTAGTCTCGTGTTTTTAACTTTGCTTTGATGAATTGTCCTTACTGGCTCCCCGTAGGACGCTTTTAATTGGGTATTGCTTCTGCAGGGAACTGGGGTACAAAGCCCAGAAACAAACATGCCGCAAATAAAATAAATAAAAATAAAGGAGGGTTGTCAATGGATAACCTGATAATTCTTTTATCCCATCATTCGTAACCCAAAACTTGTGCCTTTTTCTCTTTTTTTGAAATCTGGAAGCGTAAGAGAACTTACAATTTATTTTGCAATGGGACTAATCCAAGCCGTGGAAGCATTTTAGGTTTGACAAGAGGAGACCCGCAAGTAACTTGCGGAATGGTTATCCTATTCCTCACACCTTTGCTTCCTCCTGTTTCCCTCTACCTCTCTCACAC
>NW_015170366.1:21131-43624 GCF_001447785.1 Gekko japonicus | reverse complement strand
GTGTCTGAAGCAGATGCCTGCAGAGGCCATTTCAAAAGGTTTTTGGGGGAATTCAGCTGTCCCTGAAGGGTTTTTTCTAGTTTTTGGATTTTTCTGCAGGCACTGGTAGACTACTGAATATGTAAGAAAACCTGCTGGGCCAGAGGGAGCTTCCTTTTCCTGGGAATAAGCATCCGCACACGGCGCCATCTGTTGGAAATTAGATATATAGATTGGTTTCGATGGAGAGGTTCACAGTGCAATCCTAAACAGAGTTACATTCTTTCCAATCCATTGAAATTAACGGGTATACAAGAGTGTGGTTCTGTTTAGGATTTGTTGAGCTTTGTAGAACACTTGCTTAACTTTGAAGTGTATGTGTGTGTGTATATATATATATATATAATACACACACACACACACATATATTTGAATTCTCTATTACAACACTGCGGAGCTGCGGTGGCTCAAGTGGTTAAGACGCTGAACTGCAGGCTGTGGAAGGTCGGTAGTTCAGCAGTTCGAGACCCGGGTGTGCCGCATGACGGAGTGAGCTCCCGTCTCTGGCCCCAGCTCCTGCCAACCTAGCAGTTCGAAAGCAAGAAATTGCAAGTAGATAAATAGGTACCGCTTCGGTGGGAAGGTCACAGCGTTCCGTGCGCCTTGGTGTTTAGTCATGCCGGCCACATGACCACGGAAGTGTCTTCGGACAGCGCTGGCTCTTCGGCTTTGAAACGGAGATGAGCACCGCAACCCTAGAGTCGGACTCGACTGGCTTTCGAGCAAGGGACACCTTGACCTTTACCTTTATTACAACACACCTTGACCAAAATAGCCTCCAAGCCCCCTCCCCATTGGAGTTCCCCTTTTCTGCTGACCCGCTAATTACAATTTGCCCTGATCCATTTCATCTGAATAACCTACTGGCTTTAGGGCTCAATCTGATCCTAAAAGATCCGGTCGCTTGAAGCCTGTCCCTCGGGCTGTCTAGATCAGTATTGTCTCTGCTGACTGGAGGCAGCTCTCCAGGGGTGGCAGAAGCAGAGACTGATCAATTTGCTAACCTGAGATTATTTTAACTGGAGGTGACAGGGATTGAGCCTGGGGCCTTGGAAGTATAAAGCAAAATGCGGAGCCATGGCCCCTTGTCTCTCCGGCAGCTCATTTATTGCACAGTATAGTATGCCAAGACAAGTTGGGAATCAGTAGGGACCATATGACTCCAGGGAACATATCACTCTAGTCTTCTTCTGTCTTCACAGCCTTCCAATTCACTTCTGGACTCAATTCAAGGTACTGCGTTTTAAAGCCCTGTATGGCCTGGAACCAACATATCTCAAGGACTGGTTGGCCACTGTGTGAGACAGGATGCTGGACTAGATCGGACTATTGGTCTGATCCAGCAGGGCTCTTCTTATGTTCTTTTTTCCACCTTCTCCCATATGAACTTACCCGTTCACTCTGGTCATCTTTGGAAGCCCTGGTTCAGTTACCCGCGCCAATGGTGGTGACCCGCGCCAGTGGTGGTGACCCAAGAAAGACCTTTCTTGGTCATGGCACCAAACTTTGGAACTTCCTCCCCGTGGAGACTTGTCTGTTTCCCTCTATCAGTATCTTCCACCTGCAGGTGAAAACTTTTTTTGTTTCTTTAGCTATTGTAGATTTTCTGGGTTGCATGGCCATGGCCATGGCATCGTAGGACCTTCGACAACGTATTTTTTTGTTTCGTTTGGCACACTCCCATTATTAGCCTTCCTCCCTGGTTCTTGCTTTGTTTGTTTATAAATTTTTATTCAATTATTTTACAGTTTTAAATGTTGTTTAAATGTTTAAATATTTTTATGTGTGCCGCCTTGGGGATGCTGATCAGGCGGAAAGGCGGCATAAAAATATTTTAAATAAAAATGATAAAAAATAAAAGAAGAAGAAGAAGAAGAGATTGGATTTATACCCCGCCTTCACTACCCAAAGGAATCTCAGAGCGGCTTACAAACTCCTTTCCCTTCCCCTCCCCGCAACAGACACCCTGTGAGGTAGGTGGGGCTGAGAGAGCTCTTGACAGAAACTGCTCTTTTTCAAGGACAGCTCTTATCAGAACTACAGCTTGCCCAAGGCCATCCCGCCAGGTGCAAGTGGAAGAGTGGGGAATCAAACCCAGTTCTCCCAGATTAGAGTCCGCGCACTTAACCACAACACCAAACTGGCTCTTAGTAGGGTAGAATTTTTAAAACAATAATGCAGTTAGCAACACAAAAACTGAAATGCAAAAACCCAACGACAAACGCAAATGCACAGGAATTTCAGAGGAAAACCGAACCCCAAATACAAATACAATAAAATGTGAATATTTTAAACCAATGAAGAAGAAGAAGAACAAACACATGCTTGGTCCTATAAAAAAGCTCCTGAAACACACCACTTTCTTTTCCTAAGAAGTCTCATTATTACTCTCTCACCCTATGGCTGGGACTGGTTGCAGAAGACCATAGCTAAATTTCAACTGGCTTTGTGTCAACAGGAATTACCAAACATGGGATTTTCTTCCGCAGGCCTGCTTCATAAAGAGAAATTTAACAACAGGTGGTGGTGGGGATAATCACCATCGACAACAGAGACGCAAACAAAGAAAGAGGAAGTTTCTACATCAGGTTGCAAATGCCAACTTTATGGGTTGCCATATGACAACTGTGTTTACTAACATATCCAAACATGGTGGATAATCCATATGTGCTAATTGTTTTAATGGTCCTTTTAAAAAAAAGAAATTCCAGGCTAAAGGTAAAGGTTCCTTTGCTCGAAAGCCAGTCGAATCCGACTCTAGGGTTGCGGTGCTCATCTCCGTTTCAAAGCCATGCGGCACACTCGGGTCTCGAACTGCTGAACTACCGACCTTCCACAGCCTGCAGTTCAGCATCTTAACCACTTGAGCCACCGCAGATCCTTAATTCCAGGCTACAGGGAAACTTTTGGGAAAGACAATAATGCTAGGAAGAGTTGAAGGCAGCAGGAAAAGAGGGAGGGCCCAATGTGAGAGGGATCGACTCAAGCAAGCAAGCCACGCCCCTAAGTTGGCAAGACCCGAGCAAGGCCGTTAACGATTGGACATTTTGGAAACTGTTAGTTCAGAGGGTTGCCGTAAATCAGAAGCGACTCGATGGCACTTAACACACCCACACAGGCACAGGTAAACTCCCAGGGACAAGAGAACATCTGACCATTTTCAAACCTCTTAAGATGCGCAGGCACAAAGCCAACAAACACTTAAGACTCTAATCATGTCAGGCAGGGGAAAATTCATGTCAGGCAGGGGAAATGTGACCATTTCTAAAGATGCCTGTTTATTAGGGTTACCAGGTCCCTCATGGCAACTGGTGGTGGATGCGGGGGGGGGGATTTAACAGGAGAAACAGGAAGGCCCAGACAATGTTGCTGGCTTTGCACAGGAATCAATATCATCATGCTAAGACGTGGCTGCGATGCGCTCGCATTTGGGCAAAAACTTTATGGTAAAACGGCTTCTACCATAGAGGTTTTTGCCTAAGTACCAAACCATCACTTGGACGTTGCTTCCAGTGCTTTGCCAGCAATGTTGCCTGCGCCTTCCTCTTTCTGCTGGTAAGTCCCCGCTGCTGGCCAGCTGATTAGCAGCAGGGGGGCAGGCCTGGCGACAGGAGACCCCTGTCTCCACAAAGGGGGTCTGTCAACCTTACTATTTATATCTGACAAAGGGAGCTTTGACTTGAAAATGGGTACCCTGAAAATTTTGTTACCGTCTAAGGTGCTACTGGACTCGAACCTAGCATTTCTAGGGCTATAAATGAATGCGCGGGAGGGAAGGTGACATGGTATAACCCATTTTTGTCAGCTCTTGGAAGCTAAGCAGGGTCGGTATGTGGATGGGAGACCACCAAGGAAGACTCTGCAGAGGAAGGCCATGGCAAACCACCTCTGCTTCTCACTTGCCTTGACAGCCCCTCGCTGGGGTCACCATAAGGTTTGGATGGGAGACCACCAAGGAAGGCTTTGCAGAGACAGGCCATGGCAAACCACCTGGACCACCAAGGAAGGCCTTGCAGAGGAAGGCCATTGGCAAACCACCTCTGCTTCTCACTTGCCTTGAAAGCCACTTGCTGGGGTCACCATAAGGCTTGGATGAGAGACCACCAAGGAAGGCTCTGCAGAGGCAGGCCATGGCAAACCACCTCTGCTTCTCACTTGCCTTGAAAGCCGCTTGCTGGGGTGGCCAGAAGTCGGACACAACTTGACGGCACTTTACACACACAAAAGAATGTGCCCCACCTCCCGATTCTTTATGGGTTTTTATTTATCGAATTGTTTTAGCCTCACCTTTCCATCCGAACATTGGACCCACAAAGCCGTTTACGGGCCAATAATAAAATCACAAATGAACAAATGTATGTTCACACGCTGCTTTAAAATAGTTTAATTCTTGATGTGTTTTGTTCAATTATTGTTTTTAATTATTTATGCGTGCAGGCCCTCACAGAGGTCAAGAGAGGCCCGGGTAGGGTTGCCAAATGGTACTCACCTCTCCGGCGGGGGACTCCTGCGCGCCTCCCGGAGCGCGCGCTGCATGCACGTCACAGGGAAGTGACGTCATGATGCCGGGCACGCTGGGGGCGGGGCCACGACCATAGGGTTTTCCCTTGTATGACCGTGGCCCTGCCCCCAGCGTGCCCGGCGTCATGACGTCACTTCCCTGTGACGTGCACGCTGGGGTGGGGTTCCCCCCGGGGCCCGATTCCCCAGCGTCTGGGAACGGACCTCTGGGGCGGGAGGATTTCCCCCCCCCCCGGGGGGGATTTGGCAGCCCTAGGCCCGGGCCACTTCTGTTTTTGAGGGCCCTCCCCTGCCCCGGTAAATTAAAAAATGAAGAAGCACAAGAACAATGATACAAAATTAGTAGTATTATGTTTTGTTCCCATTTTTTATTTAACATGTGATTTAACGTCAAAGGTGTCCATTTGAGACACACACACCCCCCAAGATTCTGAGGCCGGGGCCAAATGGCCCTGCTGGCCCCCCCCCCCCCCCAGAGGCCCTGTATATGTGTGTCTGAGTTTTTTAAAGCTTGCTTGGGGACCTTAAGCTGGGTGGAAAAATGGCATACAAATGTTTTAAATAAATAAAAGAATCCCTTTCAGAAACTGAAAGTGGTTTTCAGATATTCAGGTATCACCATACCCAAATTTAGGAAAGCTTTTATTTTTCTTTCAGAAGGTAGTCCGGTTGGTCTGCGGTGGAACAGTTAGATTTGAAACCGTTGTCCTCTAACGTGCTACTGGCCTAAAAATCTGTTGTTTTTATTTTTCTATAATTTGTCAGGGCGCACTATGTTCTAGATCTTGTCACGCAAGTGCGTGCTCAGAAGATGGAGCGGATCTATTCTCTCTTGCTCCGGATTGCAAGACTAGGTCTAATGGGTGCAAATTACAAGGGAGTCGTTACCGGCTAAATATCAGGAGAAACTTCCCAACTGTAAGAGTGGCTGAGCAGTGGAACAGACTGCCTCAGGAGGTGGTGGATGCTCCTTCACTGGACGTTTTCAAGCGGAGGCTGGATGACCATCTTTCGGGTATGTTGTAGGTATGCAGGTATGTAGGACTATCTTTTGGCTTTGCTCCTGCAGAGTGCAGGGGGTTGGACTAGATGACCTGCAAGGTCCCTTCAAACTCTAACATTCTATGATTCTATGGGATCCAGACAATCGTGGTAATAGTACGACGGTGCATAGATGGCAAAGGTGGAATAATAGTGGTGGCGGCTCCTACTCAAAGGCCTGGCGGAAGAGCTCCGTCTTGCAGGCCCTGCGGAACTGAGAAAGGTCCCGCAGGGCCCGGATCTCTTCCAGGAGCTCCTTCCACCAGGTAGGAACCGCCAGCGAAAATGCCCTGGTTCTGGTCACTGCAAATTTAGCATCTCTAGGGCCTGGAATTTCCAGGAGATGACGACTCCCCGACCGTACTGCCCTTGGACATTATTGCTGTCTAAAAACCATGTCGCCCTGACCTGGATAGCCCAGGCTAGCCCAGCCTCATCAGATCTCAGAAGCTGAGTTGGCCCTGGTCTCTATTTGGAGGGGAGAACACCAAGGAATACCAGGGCCATGACATAGAGGCAGGCAATGGCAAACCACATCTGAACATCTCTTGCCTTGAAAACCTCATGGGGTCTCCGTAAGTCAGCTATGACTTGATGGCGAAAGAAACTAAAAAAAGTCAAGAAATCAGTTGCCTATCTGATATAGCAAAAGAGAATACAGGAATTAAGCTTTATTATGATGATGATGCTGATGATGATGATGATGATGATGATGATGATGATGATGATGATGTCCCTTTTCTCCTCCCTTTTAGCTGGTGGGGTGCAAGAAGAGGTTTTCTAATTAAAGAACAAAATGAAGAAAAAAAGCCCCTTACCTTCTGCTTAAACTGGGAACGCTCCCTGGCATCATCAGAAGACCTTAGAGGACCTTAAACTTGTAAGTAATCTTCCTTGATGATTTTCGGCAGGCCATTAAATGGAAGATAAAAGCCCTCGTGTTCAATATCTGGATACATTAAGCATTAGGCTTAAAAATTTACAGCTTTTCATTTTGACAAGGAAAATGGTACGTTTGGTCTCGCGAGCTACTTTGAACTGTTTCTCAACACTGAGACAGGTTGTCAGTCCCGGAGGAAACGGGTTTGCCTGCGCTTGAGGCAGCGGCTATCTCCGTGCAGAGGAACGGGAAAATGGCATTAGGAAAACTGCAATTTCATTATAGGTCCCCCCCCCCCTTTTAAAATGGAGATAAATGCAGTGGAAGCCTGGGTGGAGTGGGGGAAAAGAGGAGTCTTCTCTAAAGACAATACGATTCCGGTTTTTAGAAAGATTAACACAAAGGGTTCGCTCAGGATGGTCTGTGACTGTAAGCAAGGGGGTGCTCTGACCTGGATGGCTAGCCCGATCTCATCAGATCGCGGAAGCTAAGCAGGGTCAGCCCTGGTTCGTATTTGGATGGGAGACCATGGAGGAAGACCATGGAGGAAGTCTCAGGGTTGCTATGCCAGGCAATGGCAAGCCACCTCTGTTCATCTCTCGCCTGGACCTGGGTGGCCCACACTGGCTCAACCTCCGCAGGTAAGCAGGGTTGGCCCTGGTTAGTCTTTGGATGGGAGGTCACCAAGGAACTCCAGGGTCGCTATGAAAAGGTAGGCAATGGCAAGCCGCCTCTGAACGTCTCTTGCCTTGGAAACCCAATGGAGTCACCATAAGTCGGCTGTGACTCGATGGCACTTTCCACCACCAAGCAAGGTAGTGGTGTGGTGCATTATACCATCCATGAAGAAGAAGAAGAAGAAGAGATTGGATTTATACCCTGCCCTTCACTACCCGAAGGAGTTTCAGAGCGACTTACAATCCCCATCCCTTCCCATCTCCGCAACGGACACCCTGTGAGGTAGGTGGGGCTGAGAGCGCTCTTTTGAGAACTGCTCATGCGAGAACAGCTCTGAAAGAACTTGTGACTGACCCAAGGTCACACCAGCAGCTGCGAGTGGAGGAGTGGGGAATCGAACCCGGTTCTGCCAGATTAGAGTCTGCACTCCTAATACTACACTGAACTGGCTCTCTTACTGTTGCAAAGATAATCAAAGGACAGCAGTTATATGAGTCCATAAATATATTTCACCCAAAGATAAGCAGGTCACGGACAAGGATACCCTTCTGAAAAGGAAGCTCACTATCAATTCAGCTTCCCATAGTTATATGTCTTTAAAATAATCTACTAGCCATAGCTAGCTGTCCCAATGGACAAGGATGCATATCCCTAAATAACTAATTATCTTATAACTTCAAACCATACAAAGTTAGCTATACTTTAATACCTTCGTTAAAATAAATGAACACTGTTCAGTCCATTCTTTCTACTTTTAATCAGACAAGTTTCTCATACCTATGAATATCTTTTGGTTTTCCGCTAATACACCCCATTTTTGAACTTCTGGGAGGCTGGATGTTTTTGACATTTTCGGGTACTTCTGCGCTTGGGACTCAACACAGAGTATCCAGGGCTAGGGGCTAGACGGTTTCTTTCTATAAAAGGCCATGTTGCTGTGTTACTCCTTTGTTTCTTATCCCTCTCCAAGGCTATTCTGTTATGGGTTTCTGGACCCCCTATTTGGCATGTTTTGTTGTTGTTGTTCAGTCGCACAGTTGAGTCCGACTCTTCGCGACCCCATGGATCATCTCCCGCCAGGCCCTCCTGTCTTCCGCCGTCCTCTGAAGTTGGCTCAATTTCATGTTCATTGCATCGGTGACACTGTCTAACCATCTCATCCTTTGCCGTCCCCGTCTTCTTTGACCATCAATCTTTCCCAGCATCAGGGTCTTCTCCAGTGAGTGCTCCCTTCTCATTGGGTGGCCAAAGTATTTGAGCTTCAGTTTCATTATCTGGCCTTCCAGGGAACAGTCAGGGTTGATTTCTTTTAGGACTGACTGATTTGATCTTTTTGCAGTCCAAGGGACTCTCAAGAGTCTTCTCCAGCACCATAGTTCAAAAGAATCTATTCTTCGGCGCTCGGCCTTCCTTATAGTCCAACTCTCGCAGCCATACATGACTACTGGGAATACCATTGCTTTGACCATGCGGACTTTTGTTGGCAGGGTGATGTCTCTACTTTTTATCATGCTGTTGAGGTTCGCCATCGCTTTCCTCCCAAGGAGCAGGCATCTTTTAATTTCATGGCTGCAGTCACAGTCTGCATGTTTTACTGAGAGACTAAGCCAGCTCTGTTTCTGGTGTGCAGAAACATCATGGTCTTTTTCATCAAGACCAGCAACTGCTCCTCTATGTTCCTGGCCATATCTGTGACAATAGAAATGTTTTAAATAAAAATAAATTTCTGTCAAACATCACTCTTCTCAGTTTGCCATAGATGCTGGGGGGAAGGAAATTCCTTAGGTGGGGGGGAGTGAGTGTGGAGTGTGTGACTGCGCTATCTTAGAGGCTGTAACTCTTTCAAAGAAGCCTTCCCTCTCCCAGAGGAACGACCTTGAAACTTTTGGTACCAGCTTGCTTCTGTAGAAAATGGGATCGTATATTTCCCAGGTGAAAGGGGGTAGAGACTTGGTGGCTAGGTGGAGTGGATCTGATGTATGAGTCAGCATTAGGGGTCACTTTTGAATTACCTATATCTATGATTGTACCCGCCAAAAATCTTCAGATCTGACACAGTACTGTCACGACCTGGATCTTGCTTATAACTCAATAAACATATCACTGCCAAAGATAGTGTTGTTGAGAGTAACTTGACCAGGGGTCTGACAATTTCAAAAGCTAAATATGTAGAAGAAGAAGAAGAGTTGTTTTTTATACCCCCTTCTTCACTATCCAAAGGCATCTTGGAGTGGCTTACAATTGTCTTCCCTTCCTCTCCCCACAACAGACACCTCTGTGAAGTAGGTGGGGCTGAGAGAGCTCTGAGAGAGCTGTGAGTGACCCAAGGTCACCCAGCTGGCTTCATGAGGAGGAGGAGTGGGGAATCAAACCCAGTTCTCCAGATTAGAGTCCTGCTGCTCTTAACCACTACACCAAACTGGCTCAAGGGAGAAGAGAGAGCCGAGTAGAACTTCCAGAGGTCAGGGTGTTAGGCTATTTGGTATCTGCTTTGGTTATGCATAGCTTGGGGTATCATACATGGGCATACCCCTCGCAACAACCCTGTGTGGTGGGCTAGGCTGAGAAATAGGGACTGGCTCAGTGTCACTGAGCTAACTTTATGGCTGGACCTCCTGATGGCACCTTGTATTTTCTGGCCACTGTGTGACAGAGTGTTGGACTAGATGGGCCATTGGCCTGATCCTACATTGGCTTCTCTTATGTTCTTATGAGAAGGGTGTTTTAAACCCTGTTCGTGTCAGACTTGGGTCGTCGATAACGGGTACATAGTTGGCACCTGATGATGTATCTTGCTTAAGACCTGAATGACCTGTAACCTTTTCCTGTAACCTTTCCCCCATGATTTACCTGCTTCTGCCTGCTTGCAGTTTCCTATCATTGCCCTCGCCTGCCATTGCATTCCTGAGGGGGAATGTGCGGGTGAGTAAGGAGTAGGGATGCCACTTAGTAATCTTCCAAGAGGCCCCATAGACATTGTTCTCATGAGAAATGTCCTTGGGGAAGAGTCTGTGTCTGGCTAGATAGTGGTTGTGTATCTTTCAGGACCACTGTAGTGATGTTGACTTCGAATGCATGGAATTTGGGGCTGTAACTATACCTTGTGTTTCCCGCCTTGAAGATCAGTCCTAACAAAGCGTTTGAACCCACAGCATCTCAATCAATCAATCAATCAATCAGTTTATTACGGTCAAAGACCCGTCAAACAGCATACAAAATCAAAAACAATCTCCAGGTTATCGAGAAGTGTTACAATTGCTGGCTAAGCGCCGTAACAATAAAATTCATTCATTCAAGAGAAGTGTTACAGAGAAGAGACATCATGAGGAGTATTAAGGAGGTGCTTACGCTTTATAATTGCAATAAAAAGAAATTTAGCAACCTTCCTTGATATTGCCATGGATTTGTCCTCCAGTAAGTATTTCAGCAAAAGTTCCTCAGACTGGATTACTGGTTGTCCTTGGAACCTAAATGACCTTATCAAGGGCATAATTAAAAGGGCTCTCTCTTCTGCATAATAGGAGCAATGAAATAATATATGGGAAAGGGTCTCTATTGACTCCGAGGGGCATGAGCATAGTCTCAAATGCCTGGGGATGCGTTGAAACCTTCCAAAAAGAACTGCAGATGGAAAAGTATCAAATCTGGCTCTGGAAAAGGCCCATCTGTGATTCGGGTTGGATATATTAGCTAAGTATAAAGGGGCAGACATAAAATTTTTGGAATTCAGAGATTTGAAAAGAGGCGGAAGTGCAGCATAAGATGTTTGTAGCTCAATATCTCTGAGGGACAGCATCTCATATCTCTAAATAAAACATTCACTAAAGAAAGTGTGTGTAGAGAGTGATTTGACTGGGACCCTGACAGTTCTCTGTGGTCCAAGACCAACACTCTAACTCAGAGGCGTCGAACTCATTTGTTATGAGGGCTGGATCTGACATAAATATCACTTTGTCAGGCTGGGCTGAGCCATGTGTGTCATAAAATGTAATGCCAGGTACCGGCAGGGGTCATTTCCTGCGGGAGTGCACAGGAGTGGAGCTCTGGCAGTAAGGCGCCCAGGGGGCGGGCACATGCAACAAGCCCCACCCCCTGCTCCCAGCAGCCCTCAGTCAGGCCACGAGGAGCAAGAAGCAGCCGGGTAAGTTGCAGAGCCCACCCCCCGGCCCACCTTCAGGTACAAGCTCTCCCTCCTCTGTGAGGGGAGATCTCTGCATTCCCCCCCCCCATAGCTAGCAATCCAAAACAGTCCAGTGGCACCTTTAAGACCAAGTTTTATTCAGGTACAAGCTCTTCCTCCTCTGCGAGGGCAGATCTGCACGTTTTCCCCCCAATAGTTAGCAATCCAAAACAGTCCAGTGGAGCCTGAGCAGTGGGTGTTGACTTCTGACACACTTCTGGCGATGTCAGGGGGTGTGGCATATGCAAATGAGTTATGCAAATGAGTTATGCTAATGAGCTCCTGCACCTCTTTTTCTACGAAATGACCCCTGGGTACCGGAGATATAAACCGTATAAAGGACAGCAGCTGGCAAGCTCTGAGTTGGTGTATCCTCACTGCAAGGCCTCATGGGCTGGGAAGGGTTGCAAAGGAAAACCCACATGGGCGGAATGGAGAGCCAGCAGTGCAGCCCCGGGCAGATGCTCCCACGCTGCTTGGCTGCTGCAGATGAGGCTGTTCCGCCGTGCTGAAGCCACAATTAGAGTGGCTCCACCCACTCCCCTCCCTGAGCAGTCTCCTGTTCCCTCCCTTGCACTGGTTGCTCGCAGGCCGCATAAAAGCAATGCTCCATCTTAGCTGTGGAGTCTTGTGAGCAAACATTCTACTTTGTGAGCTGCTGGCATTAAAGTTGTGAGCGAGCTATTTGGCTACTGCATCAATTAGTTTGCTCTGGAGCCATCCCTTCCTGAGCTAAGACAAAAATGTGTGAGCCGGAGGCTAAAAAACTGTGAGCTAGCTCAAAGTAACTCAGGTTAGAGGGAACACTGCATACGAGCCGGTTCCAGCCCCCGGGCCGTATGTTTGACACCCCTGCTCTTTTTCATAACACTGGCTGTCAGACACACATCACTAGCTTCTGTCACGGACCTGTCCTGCTGCCATATTGCTTGTCTAATACAGCAAATGCAGACAAGAGTGGGAAAGCCACTTCGGTCTCACGGCATCCATCAAGTTATAGAGGAGAAAGAGGTCCATGGTTGGTGCTCAAATTACTTGCTGTTGGCCATCCTGAGCGGCGGCAATGTTTTGTCCCTCTATTAATTCCCTGGTGGGAACCAATTGCAGTCATATCTGTTCCTGCAGGGGACTGAATGGAAGTACGGGCTGTCTATACCAGAGCGAGAAACACGAATGCCGGCAACTGGGCAAAGATGATAATATCTGAGACCGTTCGTGGCCGGTTGGTTCAAAATGTTTGGGGAGACACTAAACCATTCACAGTGGCAGGGGGGAAAAGAAGATTTAGAAAAGGGAGAAAAAAAATCAATATGCTATCATGTCCTTTTACTGTTTTTCTGCCTTGAGATCAAGGACATAGGAGGGGTATGATCCAGTTGACCAAACAACGGAAGGCCAGTTCCCACCAAGTAAGTACTAACATACTAACAGAACTGTTTTGACAGATGTTGATTGGGCTCTCGGGTCAAAAGAGATAAGCAAAGAGGCTGAAACGATGTGTCCAGTGTGCTATACGAATTGTGTGATCCCTATAACCTCTTTCTGGAATCCGTTACAATGTACTGAGGTTCCATGGCAGATGCGCAGGGGCTCCTCGGTAACACGACCAACCCTAGACAAAACGGTAGCCCTGGTGAAGTACCTCTGCTGTCTGTTCAAATGTTTGAATACTTGTTGTTATGCCCATTTCACAGCTCTGATGACTGATTGGTATGTATGATTTATTCCTGTCAAATAAGATGATACTTTGATGCTAGGACCTGTAAATCTGTATTTATTCATGCCCTGGGGTGGTAGAAAGTGCCATGAAGCCACAACCGACTTATGGCGACCCCATAGGGTTTTCAAGGCAATAGACTTGCAGAGGTTTTTTTTTACCATTGCTTGCCTCTGCATAGCGACTCTGTGTAGCGACCCTGACCCTGCATAGCGACCCTGAGAGCCCGTTTGGTGTAGTGGTTAAGTGCGCAGACTCTGATCTGGGAGAACCAGGTTTGATTCCCCACTCCTCCACTTGCAGCTGCTGGATGGCCTGGGGCAAGCCATAGTTCTGTCAGAGCTTTACTTGAAAGAGCAGTTTCTGTCAGAGCTCTCTCAGCCCCGCCTACCTCACAGGCAATGCTCCCTCTAAGCCAGTGGTGACGAACCTATGGCACGGGTGCCAGAGGTGGCACTCAGAGCCCTCTCTGTGGGCACGCGTGCCATCGCCCCAGCCAGGCCCAGACCATCATTAAAGTGTCGAATTCTCTGCCAAATAATTTTAAGTAAATGAAAGCCTTTGGGATTGCTTTCCGTACTTTGTTTGGATCATCTTAAGTTAATGTATGAGTTGTTTTTTCTAAAGTAAAACCTCAGCATTCTGGTTAAATGGCCGTGTTGGCACTTTGCGATAGATAAGTGGGTTTTGGGTCACAATTTGGGCACTCGGTCTCGAAAAGGTTCGCCATCACTGCGCTGTGGAGCCTTGCGAGCAAAAACTCTACTTTGTGGGCGACTGGCATTAAAGTTGTGAGTGAGCGATTTGGGTACTGCATCAATTAATTTGCTCTGGAGCCCTCCTTCCTGAGCCGAGACAAATATGTGTGAGCTGGAGTCTAAAAAACTGTGAGCTAGCTCACACTAACTCAACTTAGAGGGAACACTGCTCACAGGGTGTCTTTTGTGGGGAGGGGAAGGAAAAGAAGTTTGTAAACTGCTCTGAGACTTGAGTGAAGGGCGGGGTATAAATCCAATCTCTTCTTCCTTGGTGGTCTCCCATTCAAGTACTAACCAGGGTTGACCCAGCTTAGCTCCCAAGATCTGATGGGTTCAGGTTAGTCTCTGCCATCCAAGTCTGGGCATTCATGCCCCATTTAAGCAAATAAAAGCAACCTTGGCCCCGGTCACACAGGCCAGATAACGCGGGGGGGGGAGGCGTGGCTGTTCGCCCCAGAGCAAAATAAAGCGTGGTAGCCCGATCACACGGTCCCCCGAGTCTCCGTGCTTCAGCTGTTAGCTGGCGATTACACGGCGATGCTGCAGCGTGGCAAAGAAGCGGCATGGCGCGATCACACAAGCGTTTTGCATTTGTGCGCATGCACACTTCCGTGGAGCAACACTGCTTTCAGTTTTGTATTTGGGCGCATGCGCCTATGAAAAACATCCGGTTTGCGATGGGACGTGGATGAACGCCGGATGCCACGGGATACTAGTGCTCCCATGATCGGACACCCGCCTGTGTTGTGTGTTTTCTGGATACTAGTGCACTTTCTTGGTACTTTTTAAGTCTGCATCTTCGACAGGATGCGACGTTCCTTGGTACTTTTTAAGTCCGCATCTTCGACAGGACACCACGTGTTGGCCATGGGTGCGCTACGCTTCCCAGATGTTGCGATGTGATCGCGCCCCGAAAATCCACCCGACATTCGTGCCTTTCGCGCGGCAAATTCTCCATGTGACTGGGGCCCTTGTTACTTAACAAATCTCGTGATATTTGGGGATTTTTTGAATGGTGTGGATCACCATCGCACACAAAAGAAACCATTTGATGAATGGGCCACTGGTGTAAATTTCCCCACAGATTAAACAAAAATGAACATTGTAGCGCAACTCTGGACAGGTAGGTCAGGATTGCCACCTTTACAAACGAAGATGAACTGAATCCATTATTTGTTTCAGCTGTTGAGCAGATGGTTGAGTAGATGACCTGAGACAGGTGCTCTGTGTCCTTAGCCTGGTTCCCTGGGCAGTCACCTGAGCTACCCGCTTTTAAGTCCTGCTCAACGTGGAGTGAGTGCCACAGAGTTTGAAAGCTTCAAAACACTTGTCACAGAGCCTAAGCCGGCCACTCACTCCCTAGAATACCCAGAAGATTTGAAGTACCTTCAGATCTCCGATCAGTCTTGCTGCAGGCTATACAAACACATGACCGGTTGCATGCAAAGGCAAATAACATATGACCGGACCGCTGGCCATGGTTAGGACTTTATTGTTCCTGTTTTATTTCCTCCCAGTGTCTTGTGATAGATTTGTTCCTGGGACAGAGGAGCTGCTTGACAAAGAGAGTGTTTTGTTTTGTGTTTTCTTCAAAACTCTGTCTTAGGGGCAGTGAATAATCTGCTGGATGGCCGAGAACACTGGGCTGTTGTCTCTGATTCTTCACACAATTAAAGCGCGAACTGACCGACCACCACAAACGGCCCTCACATGCTAACCTAAAAGGAATCCAGAAGATGGAAAGAGCATCAGAAGAAGGACACAAAGCGAGGCATAACACGGTTGACTGAGGGAGCTTAATCGGGAGGGACCGCGGCGGGGCTTGTCGCTGTTCTAGATCAAACACATACATTGACGTGTCAGGCCTTACATAAAACGGTTGGCTCGTCTTCAAGGTTGTTCCGAAACCGATGACTGCGGTCCTGCTTGGATTATTGTTACATATTTCATTCTGTTCTTCCCTGAAGGAATAGAGTTGGCCAAAATATACCTTCCCCTGAATGAGTAAAATATATGTTCCAAAAATAGAGTGGTTAGGCCTGTCAACAGATTTATGTGGTAAACAGTGGAACATCCAAGGGGAACCTTTAATTCTCCCTTCTTTACCCTTGTTCAGTCATTATAACGTTGGTGCTCCAACCCTGCATAATGGAATACCATGCTACCCACAATCCTTTGGATTCACATGGTCACCATGAAGTACCTCAGTGCCGAAGTTAATGTGGAAGGAAACAACTCCTGGTTGGACACATGTGAACATATCCTTGGACTATTTATGTACCGCTTTTTAAAAATAATAATAATAAGGGGACGCCTAAAAATATGAAGGCCAGCAAGTATTTGACAGTACATTCATTATTTTACAAGTACATTTGTTAGACAACAAGTACACCCATATTAGAATGTGAGGTCACTGAGAAGTGTATACTCAGGGCTCTTCTGAAGATTCACTTCATGTGTTCAGCAGAACAGTGGCTTTTCCTGAACTGTTTTACTTCAGGCTATAGGGTGGTGTATGACTGAATGTTCCCCTATAAAAAGATCTTTAAGAATGTAAGTAAGGCCTTTCTGGTTCAGTCATAAGCGTTCTCTAGTTCAGCATTCTGTTTCCCACAATAGATATCGTATGTCCCTGGGAGAGGGGCCCCTAAAATGACAGGGAGGGAGTTTCAGAGGTTTACTGTCTCTGAACATGGATCTTCCATTTAGCCATCAGGGCAGATAGCCAGTGACAGATTTAATGGCTGATTCTGCATTGGCTCTTCCCTTCATTGTTTTACTCAATCCACGTTGGAACAGAAAAGGTGCAGCTTAAAACCCCATTCAAATACCCCGGGGGCAACGTCAATGGCAGAGGGGAATTTCTGTTCCAGCGCAGGGTAGGTATAACAACAGAGGGAAAAGCCAATGCAGAATCACCCAGCGTCTTGTTAGATGAGACATGTAACCGGAGTAAGGTTAGGGAGTCCCCTGATCCGAGTCTGACTGGGGACTCACATTACAAATTGGTGTGCGTGGCGGGGGGGGGGGGAATCAACTTTGAAGCAGGGTGGGGTTGGAAGAGGAGCTTCAGTCTTCCTTCCGTGGTATCCCGTGGCATTTTTGGCAGCAAAAAAATGGCAGCAGAGTCCAGCTGTTTGTCCTGTTCCGGGTTCCACGTGTCTGCCCCCGTGTCATCAGAAAACAGCCGTGGGACAAAAAGCCAGACCCCAGGAAGGGGTGAAGTGCCTCCTCCTACCATATAGTTCTCCAAAGTCAATTCCCCCCCCCCAAATTTTTAAGGTGAGTCCCCAGATAGATGTGTAATGTGAGCTGGGGACCTGACTCAACTTGCATGGCTCAGGTAACTAGGACCCTAGGTTGGAGTAGTGGTTAAGTGTGCGGACTCTAATCTGGGAGAACCGGGTTTGATTCCCCACTCCTCCACTTGCACCTGCTGATATGACCTTGGGTCAGTCACAAGCTCTGGCACAGCTGTCCTTGAAAAAGAGCAGTTTGTGTCAGAGCTCTCTCAGCCCCACCCACCTCACAGGGTGTCTGTTGTGGGGAGGGGAAGGGAAAGGAGTTTGTAAGCCGCTCTGAGACTCCAGGTGAAGGGCGGGGTAGAAATCCAATCTCTTCTCTTCTTCTTCTTCTTCTTCTACTATTTTGCTCCTTGTTTGAAGCCAACTAAGTTAATGCTTAGTTAAAGCTGCGGTGGCTCAAGTGGTTAAGACGCTGAACTTGCAGGCTGTGGAAGGTCGGTAGATCAGCAGTTCGAGACCCGAGTGTGCCGCATGACGGAGTGAGCTCCCGTCTCTGGTCCCAGCTCCTGCCAACCTAGCAGTTCGAAAGCAAGAAATTGCAAGTAGATAAATAGGTACCACTTCGGTGGGAAGGTAACAGCGTTCCGTGCGACTTGGTGTTTAGTCATGCCGGCCACATGACCACAGAAACGTCTTCGGACAGCACTGGCTCTTCGGCTTTGAAACGGAGAAGAGCACCGCAACCCTAGAGTTGGGTTCGACTGGCTTTCGAGCAAGGGAAACCTTTACCTTTACCTTAAGTTACTGCTTATCACTACATCTCACGGCTACCAGTAGATAAGATTACAAGTAACGCCTTTCACCAGCCCCGAAGCTACTGCAATTTAAAAACTGTCTTGACTGTCTCTAACTCCTGCATAATTCTATAAATCTCTGTCTCCCCCCTGTTAACATAAGAACATAAGAACAAAAGAGATGCCAATGTTGGATCAGGCCAAAGGCCCATCCAGTCCAACACTCTGTCACACAGTGGCCAGAAAATACCAGTGCCATCAGGAGGTCCAGCAGTGGGGCCAGGACACTAGAAGCCCTCCCACTGTTGGCCCCCCCAAGCACCAAGATGACAGAGCATCACTTGCCCCCGAGTCCCTATCTATACCTTGTGGCTAATAGCCACTGATGGACCTCTGCTCCATATGCTTATCTAATTCCCTCTTGAAGCCGTCCATGCTTGTAGCCGCCACCACTTCCTGTGGCAGTGAATTCCAAGTGTTAATCACTCTTTGGGTGAAGAAGTACAAAATTTAGAAGCCCCAAACTGTTTAGCCTTTCCTTGAGAGGAAAGTGTCCCTATTCACCGATGGTTTTGGTTTCATCTCTCTGAGTTCTACAGTATCCTTTGCCATACTGAGCAACAGGCTGTATTTCATAGCCGTTTTGCCCATTATCAGAAGTAACCCCAAATTCACCAAGGCATCTCCCAGAGCTCCCTCTCTGAGGGTTCTTCTTCCTCCCCCCCTGTTCTCATGATTCACCAACGAGAGAGTCGTGGCCCACTTTTGGGTCCCAATCCACAATTTGAGAGAGCCAGCATGGTGTAGCGGTTAACAGCAGAAAGACTCTAATCAGGAGAACCAGGTTTGATTCCCCAATCCTCCTCCACATGAAACCAGCTGGGTGACCTCGGGTCAGTCACAGTTCTCTCAGAGCTCTCTCAGTCCCACCTGACTCACAGGGTGTGTGTTGTGGGGAGAGGAAGGGAAGGTGATTGTAAGTCGCTCCGAGACTCCTTCAGGTAGTGAAGGGCGGGATATAAAATCAACTCCTCCTCCTCCTCCTCAACCTCCTTCTTTGATGCTTGAAATTACCTTGATGATGTACACCTCTTCTCATTATAAGGCTGCTTTGGAGGGTGGAGTCCATGGTGTTATACTCCACTGAGGTCCCTCCCCAGGTTCTACCTCACAAATATCCAGGATTAGTATATTTTCCGGGCTGTATGGCCGTGGTCTTGGCGTTGTAGGACCTGATGTTTCGCCAGCAGCTGTGACTGGCATCCTCAGAGGTATAACATAGAAAGATGGAGTACTCTCTGTGTCAAGGTGAGAAGAAAAATGGTAGGCGGGTAATTTATATCTACTCAGGAAGGTGGGGTAGGGCTGAGTCATTATCTTGTAGGAGTCCCCCAGGCTGTGACATGCTAATGGAGGAGCTTTCCTGAGGAGGTTCTTTTGCATGTGGATTGGCTGTTGACATTCTAATCTGTTGTGCTGTTGTAAGATGTAGAGCATTTTGTGTTTTTCAGGACAGGAAACCACACCCTATTTATTTTTAAACTGTCTTCTTTCCTGTTGAAACCTTGACACAGAGAGTACTCTATCTTTCTGTGTTATACCAGTTTGGTGTCGTGGTTAAGTGCGGGGACTCTAATCTGGGAGAACCGGGTTTGATCCCCCACTCCTCCACTTGCACCTGGCTGGATGACCTTGGGCAAGCCAAAATTCTGGCACAGCTGTTCTTGAAAAAAGAGCAGTTTCTGTCAGAGTTCTCTCAGTGCCACCTACCTCACAGGGTGTCTGTTGTGGGGAGGGGAAGGGAAAGGAGTTGGTAAGCCGCTCTGAGACACCTTTGCTCCTCCTCCTCCTCCTCCTTCTTCTTCTTCTCTGACGATGCCAGTCACAGCTGCTGGCAAAACGTCAGGTCCTATAATGCCAAGACCATACAGCCTGGAAAATCTACAACTAATGAACTCTGGCTGTGAAAGCTTTGGACAAAATATCCAGGAATTTACCTGTCCAGGACTGGCAGCCCTAGAGGGGGAGGGTTAGGGAAAGGATATGAAGAATACCTGTCAGGGTTTCCAGGTTCCCCCCCCCCCGGCCTCAGGTAGGGGACCGGGGGGGTAGGGTTTCTGGATCCGGGTTGGGAAACTCCTGGAGATTTGGGGGTGGAGCCTCAGGAGGACAGGGACCTCAGTGGGCTACAGTCAGGGGTCATTTCGTAGAAAAAGAGCTAGGGGAACTCATTAGCATAACTCATTAGCATATGCCACACCCCTGACATCACCGGGAGTGTGTCATAAGGCCACACCCCCTGACATCACCGGAAGTGTGTCATAAGACCACACACCCCGCCCCCAACGGTCCCGGCCGCCGCCGGCAGGGGTGGGGAGAGGCAGGGAGGAAGCAACTTACCCTCCCTCTTCTCCTGGCTAAATGAGGGCCGGAAGCGGGGCGGCTGGAAGCAGGGGGCGGGGCTTCGTCATGTGCCCCACCCCCCGTACCTCACCCAGGGGAACTGTGATCCCCCGCAATCCCCCCCGAAATGACCTTTGGCTACAGTGATACAGAGTCCACCCTCCAAAGCATCCATTTTCTCCAGGGGAACTGATCTCTGTAGTCTGGAGATGAGCTGTAATTCCGGGGGAGCCCCAAGTCCCACCTGGAGGCTGGCAGCCCTATCTCATTATTTACTTCCTCCTCTGCATGTAAAATGTAAAAAAAGATTCCCTCAAACACCCCCCCCCCCATGCTTCTCTATCAAGTAGGCTGTATGTTATAAAATCATTTTTGTTCACGGACCAGTGAACACTCTGGCTTGTCAGTATTCAAATTACTACCAGGCTGTTTAGTACCTGTCTAATTAAAACAGAACTTATTCGCTGATGCTTCCAATGCTGAAGCAAATTAAAGCCTAATAGGAAAAGTGATATATCACTTAGATGAAAAGAAAAATTGAATAACTGTTACTGCATCCTCTTTCGCGCTCTCTCTCTCTCTCTCTCTTCCCCTCTTTTCGAGAATTCAGAACGAAAAGGAGGCAGGGTGTTATCTCAGACAAAATTATATACGCCAACACAGCCGACAGGCTCCCATCGATTAAAAAAAAAGAAGATAGCACCGTTCACAAAAAAAATGAAATAAAATAAAACCCCACACAGAAAACGTCCTGTAACTGCTAGTGTACACCGATTGATGTACCGATGATCAAAATATGCACAGGGTGGCCTATATCCGTATTCTGCTGGGTAATGCGTAGGAGAATTTTGG
Organism: Gekko japonicus; assembly: GCF_001447785.1. NCBI lineage: Eukaryota > Metazoa > Chordata > Lepidosauria > Squamata > Gekkonidae > Gekko > Gekko japonicus. The sequence continues at coordinate 22,516 of NW_015170366.1, read as the reverse complement.
ATTCAAATTGTACCTGGGATACATGGTGCAAACATAAGAGGGGTTACTGCAGCCCACTTCTCGTCTCCGCTTGCCTCTTTGTGCTTTCCTTTAGCAACTCGATTACACCCTCTTTGCATGCTTGCTTGGGGGCAACCGTAGGAGAAGACAATACTTTGACAGAGCTGGATTTGGCTTAGATGAGGGGTCCCCACTCTCTCATGGATCACTGCCTTGACATGGCGAGGGGGTCTGCGTGGTTCGATGAGGCTGCGGGCTATGCCATGGAGGGCCACCCAGGATGGGCAGGCCACAGCGGAGAACTCAAACAAAATGGGATCCACTGGAGAAGGAAATGGCAACCCTCTCCAGTATCTTTGCCAAGAAAACCCCATGGACAGTAACAAAGGCTACAAGATATGATGCCGGAAGATAGGGTTGCCAAGTATTATTTTCGCCACAACGGGGGACTCCCGGCTGGCAGCTGGAGAGCGCGCGCGCCACATCCGCATCACTCGGAAGTGACACGACCACACCGGGCACGCTGGGGGTGGGGCCACGACCATCCGAGGGAAAACCATAGAGTTTTCCCTCGGATGACCGTGGCCCCACCCCCAGCGTGCCTTGTGTGGTCGTGTCACTTCCGGGTGACGTGCACGTCGGGGTGGGGTTCCCCCCGGGGCCCGATCCGCCACCGGCGGGGAACGGGTCTCTGGGGCGGGGTTTTCCCCGCCCCCCGGGGGGACTTGGCAAGCCTACCGGAAGATGAGCCCCTCAGGTTGGAAGGTGTCCAATAGGCTACTGGGGAAGAGCAGAGGGCAAGTACAAGTAACCCCAGAAAGAGTGAAGCGGCTGGGCCAAAGCCGAAAGGACGCTCAGCTGTGGATGTGTCTGATGGTGAAAGGAAAGTCCGATGCTGCAAAGAAGTTGAGCAAACTCCAGAGGACAACAGAGGAGAGGAGGCCCTGGCGTGATGTAGTCCATGGGGTTACGAAGAGTTGGACTCGACTGTGCGACTGAACAACAAGAAGGGGTTCCCAACAGGGTACGCACTGACAACTTTCCTGGTGGCTGCCAAGAGTTTTTAAAAAGTGAGTGGTGCCAGATGGCACTTTTGGTATGGTTGCTATACAGTGTTCCCTCTAAGCTGAGTTAGTGTGAGCTAGCTCACCGTTCTTTAGCCTCCAGCTCACACATTTTTGTCTTCGCTCAGGAAGGGTGGCTCCAGAGCCAACTCATTGGGGAATTTCACATTACCCAGTTTCTCCCGGTTTCAGGCCGGTATTCTTCCGTTTTGAGTTGAACCGGTACAGGGCTGCCATTTCACACATGGCTTGCCCCTACCGGAAATCAGCCGATTCAGAAGCGGTTTGGCATTTCAGACATGCACCGTTTTGTTTTCCCGC